>NC_091506.1:2491098-2611774 GCF_947461875.1 Haliaeetus albicilla | reverse complement strand
ACAAAAGCAGTCACCAAAGGAGACACATATACCAGGAGAAAAGCAGACGTGATGGTGTATCTTCAAATGTTTAATGATCAATGTGTAAGAAAATCCACGATCTGAGAAAAGAAACAACTCTTCATATACATATATATCTGTATGTATATACATTATCACACACACAGAAATTCAAAAAACATATAGCTGGTTTCTATACAAGCTTTCTGTGCAATATTTTTTATGAGGTTTTCTATTAAGTAACATCTAAAAATCACAAAAAGAACTAAACATTATATATTGCGTTGGCATTTTAAAAAAAGAGCTAGAAAGTATAAAATATCATTAAGCTTCAGTGCCCTAGGTACAAAGTGACTTTTTATGAAAAAAATCCATTACAATTACACAGGAAAATAGGGAACAAAAATGAGCCTACACTGGAAACTGAGACACATAATAGGACAGGATCATACTTAACTGAAAATCACATCAGCAATTAACATCTCCTGGAGACAAATGACCGGTAAGCCCCCCAGCTGAAGGGAGTTATAAAAGTTTCATTATACCGCTTACAAGAGATTTAAACTACACCATAAATTTAAAACACTTTCATCCCCATGAAGATATAAGTAAAAAAAACCCCTAGAGATAAATAAAAAATGTACAAAAATTCCCGCTGGACACCAGTATTAGGAAATCCCACATTTACACAAAGGAATTGGCAGAGCTGCACAGTTCTGGAAACAAAGCCTAAATTGGGATTTATACACACACCCTGAGGTAAGATTTTTCAACTGATTGAGGTACGAAGCCAGTACATTTTGATCGTGATGGATCTTCAAGGAAAATTTCACAGACAGATTTGCAATCTGGTGGATTTCTTGCATTTATAAAAGTCAGACAATAACTCAACCTGCCATCAGGCACAAGCGCTACGGTGACTGGCTACCAAAATAACAGGCGAAATTCAAGGGCACCCTATGCCTAATGAGCCTGAATTTTGATTTGCAAAGCTGTCCGCTATCTCAGCCACAGCCATGCACAAATCAGCCCTTGCCATTTCCAAGAAAATGTCATTTTAGAGACACAGAAAAAATATTCACTAGAGGCTAGGTTAATGCCAGCAAACCAGTCGCTGCCTGAAACGGCATTTGTCCACAGATCTGCAGACAAAGCAAAGCAAGGAATTGTACCAAACGTGTTGGAGCAGATCCACTCAGATCTCCCCGGATCTCTTCCACAGCATCCCCGTCTTCTGCAGCACATTCTTCTTCTTACCTTTCACTTCTCATTGACAAAAGAAAAATCATTCGGCTTTCGGCTGCTAAAAATATTATCACTACAAGAAAGTGAATTAAAAATGTGCCAGATGGCAAAAAACCTTCTAATTCAATAACTACAACCAGAAAGAAGACAAGTCTAAAATTAACACAGCTGAGAGAAAGGGGGTGACTGAATGTTCAATGCAGACTAGTGACAGCCAGGAAATTCAACACTGTCCTGTACAAGAGGTCCACGTGCCCAGGGGCAGCGGGTCTTGCCAGTGACTGAGGCTCTGGCTCGCTCTTGAGCCATTCCAGATCTCAATTTTCTTTTTAATGTATTTTTTTAAAATTCCATTTTTGGTGAAACGCAATGCTCCTGTTCAGAACATAAAGAACAAGCTTTCATTCTGCAGGCAATCTGGGCTGGCACAGGCATTAATACACAAAATCAGTATGCAACTAGGAGTACATTTAAGTTTATACTAAATTTATACTGAAACCTCTGACAAACGTCTATCAGCTCACACAGGAGGTGGACAGGACCCAACTTTTACGTGCTTTTGCATATTGCCTTTCTACAGTTTTTAGGTCACTTCAAGACAGAAAACAGTCATTATCTTTTCAATAAATACAAAACAATATAAAACTTTCTAAGTGGTTCCAGTATGTCCAATTATCTATCCCCTGGCATCTCCTCCTGGGAAGAGTCTCAGTGAAAAAGCATCTGCTGTCATTAGAACCATCACCGCACCAGAACAGCCACCCTGTCAGGAACAATTCAACAAAACACTTCTTGCTTTTTAATGATAAACCACGCTGATTTTCTTTACGCTTTCTCCCATGGTGCTGGCGAGGGCTGCATAGGCGATGCCACATCCTGACGCTCCAGTTGCACCAGCTGAGCTCCAGTAAGGCAGAAGCTGCTGCCCGCGGTGGTCCGAGGCTGGCCACCGGCACCTTGTGCCCATTGATGGGATTTAAGGTAGATATACTCGATGGATAATAAAATTTACACTTAGCTGTGCGTGAGAAAACGTAAACCCTAGTGTATAAAGGTGAAAGGACAGCACAGTGATCCACTGCCTTTCTGTGTTCCCAGGTGTGAAGTCTAACCAACTGAGGAAGCCCATACAATAGGCACCGTAAGCAAATGGGATGTAAAGGAATCATGGAATTAGAAAGACAGGGAACGCCAACTCTAACACCGTCTGAGTGCCAACAGCACTACTCGGCATCTGCAGGAACTTTGCACAGTTATTATACTTCACAGTGTTGAAAGAACAGACTTTGTGTTTCAGAGAGCAATTAATTATCCCTATGCAGCTGAGGGACAAGCCATGCTGACCTATAAAACCCACAGCTTATGAGTACACACTACAGGAATTTCAAAAAAAGGATAAAAAAGGCTTCATAATGAAATAAGCAGCTCTTGTCCTTCTGTTGGTTTTAGCCAAGTTATTACAAAGTACTATTGAATGCTCTTGACTTTTTTGTTGTTTGTTTTTATATCACAGGTGATTGCATCCTAACATTGTAAAAAAATTATTTGAATTGCTGTTTGTCTGACATGGTACCACACAAACCAGCAGAACTATTTTGGGGAACTGGTTACAGCATGAAAAAACCACTTGCATTTACTACAACCACCCAGACACTCAGCAGTTCTGTGATTATGAACATGCAGAATTTTAAGGTGACATACCCGCACCAGAAGTCACATCGCCTTGCTCTGAAAGGACATTGTTTTAAACTAAATAAGAATTTCCATAAGCCTCCACAGTTATCAAAACTGTATCAATTAGATAAAAAAATAAAAGATGTTAGGCATTCATTAGAAAAACACAGTTGCTGCATGCATGCCAACATGCAGGAGGAGGAAAGTTAGGGAGGCGACCAAAAAAACACTTGCTGTAAAAACTCAGGGGGGTGGATTTATACCCTTTATCTCGTTTTCCTGAGCTAACAGTGGCACTCGGGTCAGCCGGGCTTACAGCAGGTTATTATTACTGCTCCACAGAAGTTGAGATAAAAGCTTTCGCCTCTTCCATAAAAAACGAAGGTACAATACAGGACACAAACAACCCGCGCTAAGCATTACAGTTTCAGGTCTCCCCAGATCTAACTGCCACTTGATGCGCAAATGTCCAAGTTTATTTTGTGACAGAAGACGGGAATCCCGAGAGCCGCACAAGGCGGTGCCTGGGCGCTGTGAGCAGCGGGTCACCCTGCAGATGGGGAGGGCTCCGCAGGCTGGGGGGGCAGATACCCCGGTTGGCAGCAGGTCTCTGCCCACCCGGTCCGCCGGGTACCACTGCCTCTTCGCTCCCACCAGGCTGAGGTACTGCGGAGGTCCTCGCTGTCACGGCCTCAAGCCTGCAAAGATATAGGGCTGGTTTAAGTCATACATGGTGACGCTAAGCCAAAGGCAAACCACGTGTAATAAAAGAGAGTCAATCTAACTGGGATAAGAAGTGCGAGCAAATGGCACAGACCTTCCCCATTTCTTATAAATAAACAAACAGATAGAGTCATGAAACTTACAGCTGCTAAGGCAAAACCACAGAAGGGCAGAAAGCATAAACATGGAGACGCCATCACCAGTACTATCCTTCCATGTTTCTCCAATTAAATATGTCTGAGTATACGGTGGCTGTGGCGTGTAAAACTGCACCAGGTCAGAGACCGCTGCCGGCCGGGGTCCGCAGCCTCCGAAGAACAGAGCTGCCGGAGCGCCAGCCCGCAGACTGCCCGCCCGTCGGCGAAGTTTGAATAACAGAGAAATACCTACGTTCTCCCCGCGTCGATCTAATGCCTTTATACACTGCTGCTCACACGAAGCTCGTGTGATGCCCGCGGACGCACCGACGCGCCAGTACACGCACCGCAGCCCCGGGACCCCCCGGCAGCTCCAGCAGCCGCTCTGCGCTGGGAGACGGCCGCAGCGGTGCCCGGGGGTGTCACGCCAGCACCCAGCCCTCGTTTCGGGAGCCCAAGGGATCACAGGCCACTGGTAAGTGCTGGAAAAAAATTCTCCCGTCTTTTCAATGGGTTACGAAAGTCCCACCCTGTATTCATCCAGGCTAGACAAATGGGAGGACTAACATTTTTTTAGGAGCAGGACTGGTGACTCTCCGCAGCCCTCCCTGACGGCAGCTGGCAGGAGAAAGAGTAAGGGCTTAATGTAATGCATCTACTGCAGCAGACACGGGAACAATTTGCTTCTGGAGACAAGAATGACTATGGCTTGGCGGGGCTTGGGGTTTTTCTTTTAATGCAGAGAAAGAAAACCAGCAAGCAAAACAGGGCGCAATTGACAGCTCTTTCACTGAGCTGCTCTTGGGACAATACAATAAAATCCTGCTGCTCTCTGCAGTCAAGCTGACACATTTTCAATCTCCCCTGAATCATGTTTGAACATCTAAATGAATCTTTGTATTGAATATAAATGGGAGATAGTACTTGCTTAGCTCAAATACGTATTTTTAGTTAATCTTGGGGGTGGCGGTTGGTATGGGAAAAATGTTTTCAAGACAATACGAACAGATGAGGTGGTACCCTGCAAACCAAGGTTCTGCAAAACTATCTCCAGACTTCAAGGAATTCAGATCACTAATTAGCTTCACATAAAAGAGAGTGAATCTAACCGGGATAAGAGAAGCGCGAGCAAATGGCACAGACCTTCCCCATTTCCTATAAACAAACAAACAGATAGAGTCATGAAACTTACAGCTGCTAAGGCAAAACCACAGAAGGGCAGAAAGCATAAACACGGAGACACCATCACCAGTACTATCTTTCCATGTTTCTCCAATTAAATATGTCTCAGTATACTGTGGCTCACATCCTAAGTTGTGCATAAAATAAAATACAGAGTGTTCAGCATTACCAATTGTTTTTGGTGTATAAGCAATCACGTTTCCTTATTTTGTGTGCTTTTATCTATAGAAACCTAGTGTTATATTCTCTTTTTTACAGTTAATAATGCCTTAAAGCTTATGCTAACTAGTTGAGCAGTCTGTATGATACCAAAACTTTCATGGTATTTTCACAAGACATATATTGTAGTAAGAGCCTGAACTTATGTGGGACAATGTTTGTACAATCTTGCTTTAAAAAAAAAGTAACCGCAAAATGACATTTGCTTCTTCTTTGTAGTTGCAATCAGTATACAGTACACATATTTGTTAAATTTGTTGAAATGCAGTTGACTGAATGAGAATACCATGCAAAGTGAATTGCTTCCCTTCAGGCATTAATTATCGGTGTATCTCAACTGTTCTCCTCCACTCTTTACATTCTCTGACGTTTCATCTCCTCCTTGATTGGGAGCAACCATCCTACAAATAGATTTTTTTGGCAGTAATTGTGAATAAAACTGACTAGCATGGACTGTAATAATTTGGAAAATTTAGCCTCCAACTGAGTAATTGTACAGTTTTTGGATGCCCAATAAAGGTTGCCTCTAAAGGTTATTTTGCATTTAATGAGTCTGACCAGTCCCCGCCGTACAAACGTGCTGGAAAAACTCTGCAAGCTCAGACAAGATTTGAGTGAGCAGAGAAATGCCACAGCTGAGGCGGTGAAGCCTTAGTTAAGACGAGGGGTATAATTTCCATTTCAGATTTTGCCTTCATAAAAAGCTACAGGAACAAGGGAGAGGATGAGAACAGTTATGTGCCAACATTTTCTAAAGGAAGTTTTTCGCTATCTAAGTAATTGTTCAGATTCCTTTTTCAAAGCCAATTCAAGATCCCAAGTTTCAGAAGTCACTGGAAAGGTGCTGGCAAGTCACTCGGACACTTTCGCCTAAAGTAATGTAATCTCTCTAATAAAAACTAACCAGAAGCATGACCTACCACAAAGAAACAAACTTTCAGTGACAAGACAAATTCTTTTTCAGACTAAGCAAGCATGTCTTGTTCATGCAAGTCAATCAGTAAGAGTATATTTTTGAGAGTCCCATTACATTTTCTGTTTTAGGGTCCGCAGTATTATTGTCTTTAGACTAGAACAGGATTATCTCCCTTTCAAGCCCCATTTGAAGACAAGTGATGATTAATCCTGGAAAAATGAGATTTTTGTTAAATTATTTTTAAAAAAAGATAAATACAATGGCAAAATCTATCAGGCCTTCAGTATTTCACCTCCTCCTTCATTCCCCATCTGTACCACAGCTATTCTGTACATCGCTTTTCATGAAAGAAAAGGATTTATAGATATTATTTTCTTAAGTCTAGTGAAGCAATAATCTAAGCAGGAAAAAAGTGCAAATCCCAGCATATGTTGGCCTCAATTTTTTCCAGACGTTTTAAAGTCAGCAATAACATTGCAGAAATTATCCAGACCTATCCCAGCAGATCATCTGCCTAAGAAAACCAGCCCTTTGGAACTGGGGGCTCTTAGAAATATTCATAAATACTAAATATTACATACCACTCCTGAAAGGGCTTAATCCACTACAGGATTATACCAAGAGCTGGAAAAAACAATAAAAGACCGTGACACAACTAAACCACTGTTCAAGCAGGAGTATTCCGAAGCATCTCCTGCAAGCTTTGGCCGTTTTGAGGTGGGACCCTAATACCTGGCATTGAGCTGTTATCAGGGGCAGCCTGAGCTGTGCCCTCGCCGGAGCCGCGACAGGGCTCTCATCTGACCTGCCAGAAATTTTCCCCCAAGTCATAGCCAAGATGGGAAACAATGAAAAACAGAGAAACACAAGGGGAAAGGAGAGCAATCACTGCAGCTGTTAATGGCAGAAGTTCTGCCCAGCGTGACTCCAAGCCGCACACCGAAGCTGGGGACCTGCTCCCAGCCTGGCACACGCAGTCCCAGCTCACACGTGGGGCCGAACGGCCCCTGCGCTCCGTGACACACGGAGCAGGCAGAGCCTACCCCAATTTCTTCATCCTCAACACGTCTCTGCGCCAGACCCCTGGCATGGTGACAAACACACGGGTTTTGCGGAGCCAGCCTGCGCCGATGGCCGCTGCCCTTCCCACCTGGATGGGCTCACAAACGTGAAGCACACGTGTGTATCTTGAAGCTTGATGCTTTCGTTAACCCGCAACAAGAGGGAAATCTTCCCATGTCTCGCTTGTTGTGCAAGGAAAAAAAAGGGTTTACAGTTCGTCACCTACAGGAACAGCTGCAACAACACGTACTTTACAGCCTACAGTATGGGAAAGGGAAAAATAATATCTAAATGCTCAGGGATCTAAGATTTCACTTGTTTGTCTTTAAGATAAAGCCTAGCCGCATTTTTAGCAAAATCTCTAGGAAAACCAATACATACACCCACATTTTGATTGTGATGATGTACAGCTTCACTTCTTTGTCAGATTCCTGCAACATTTAACATCCAAATTAATAAAAAATTCTGACTATTCATCGGTTCTATGGAGCCAGTCAAACTGAGACATGGTATTTCTTGTACCGCTGCAGAATACATATTTTGCAAAAAAACCCTATTCCTAGTCACATTGTTTTGAATTATTAGCTCATTGACATTCCTGTGCTAAAGAAAATATCATTAGTAATTTACAGAAGTAGCATGAAGAGTAATAGTTCAGAAAAGCCCAGTATGAGATAAATTAAGCCTACATCTTCACAAAAATCATTAAAAGGTAGCTATAATGATATGCCCAAAAACTATCATTCAGATAGGCTGAGCAGGAAGCTTGTCAGATGTCAAGCCACCCTCATCTCAAATACTTAATACTATAGCACTGTATAAGACTTGTGCTTCGGTTTTGAAGAGATGCCAGCAAGTCTGCTGGGACTCCTGTTTTTCAGAGTCTGCTGGAACCCAGAATAAGGGGGAAAATCAAATCTCAAAACTCCTGCAGAAAAGAAACAGTTTTACTCCCTTTACCAGAGGTACCTTTGTGCTTTCTCTCTCATGCTGCTTTCCATCACCATCTGCAGACCCGTATCATTGTCCTTAAATCACTCTTAAACACTCAGCTCGGGTATACTGTCTGCAGGGACTACAGAAGAGCCAGCTGGGGTCCTGTGAGCTCTGGTCCATATTCACCACCACTTTCTCTACAGGCTGGGGTTTTTTGCCCACCTTCCACCTCCCCGGGTGAGCCTGTGTCCCATCTCCTTTCATCTCCTGATTACAAATACATCCGCACGAGCTTTTTGTTCCCATGCTCTAAGTCTGTACATTAGCATGGGCTGATGCTTTCTCTCTCCTTCAGCCTGCAAATTCTTTTGTATTGCAGATCTTTCCACATTATCTTACACCTCAGAGACATGACCTTGCACCATGATGCTATCGTTTACTTCATCTGTTTGCTTTCATCACTCTATTTGCATATCCTTGTCATATTATTATTCTGCACAGAGTTCTGCAGCCAAGAAACATATGAATTCAGTAACATACTTGAAAGAGCATTATGAAATGAAGGCACATGATCCTCAGTTGTTCATATTACCAATACAAATGACAGGGGGAAAGTGGTCTATGGCAGCCTAATTAATTTCCTGCTACCTTTCAACCAATTACTACGGGCTTCAGGCTTTTTTAAAACTTAATAATAGGAAGCGATATTATTTGTAGATTTACTTAGTGAGGAAAAAATAAACAGTATAAATTTGAGTGAAGAACTTAAAATTACACACATTTTATACATATACAACTTCAGCTACCCGAAAGAGTATTGATTAAATAGACTCACCACTTCCAAATTAAATTATTTTTTAAATATTTAAATATAAAAATAAAGGAGGCCTGCACAATATATAGCAGTCTATACTCATACCCAAATAGGTTTCATATTGAAAAATATTGAAGTAGCACTCCTGTATCAAGATGAGGATTCCAGAAAACAGCTATTATCTTATGTCCTTTTTCCAAAATAGAAAGATAACAACTCGTCTTGTTTACAGCAATGATATCAGTCATAAAATATTCAAGTTTATTTTTAATCCTGATGATAGTAAATGTGAAAGGATTGGTGAAAACAAGCTCTAGCAATCAGCTATTTTTATGTAAGTTTTGTGCCACATGGTAACATTACTTGGCTGTGGTTTACTGTCAAATTGACAGCCACCTCCTGAGGATCTTCGCTAGTGTTAGGAAGATTTATGTTCTTCGTACTGGTTTGATTAACTTGAATCCAAAACAGAGACGAACTTTTTGATTTGGTCCAATTGTTGCATTGCTCTGTTCTTAGCTTACAGTGACAACAAATGAATGCTGAGGATATTTTTCTTAACTTGTTTTTCTGTGTGACTATAATTTATGAAAAAGATTTCAAGGCACAGCCCAAGTAATTGGGAATCTCAGCAAAAAGGAGGAGGTTGCAGAGGGATATTGACAGACAAATAGGACGTTAGTCAAGAAAGTTCTTTGAAGATCATTTCCTTGGTGCTCAATATCAAGCTCTGTTTCTATTTACGGCTGAATATAAAAGTCATAACAGCATGCAATGAGATCCCAGCACAGCTCCTCTCCTGCAAGGCAGCCTGCTGGGGGAGAGCAGCCGAGAGGCAGAGCCACAGCCTCAGCGCAACCCTCCCAGCCCCAAACGATGCTGGCAGAGCTGGCTTTGAATTCCACCGCTCCTGATCATTTAAACGGCATCTGCCTTCAGGCTCTGCCCTTGCAAAGCCTTGACACTCTGGAGAGAAAAACAGTCAGTTCACCCATGCACATCACTGGCTTTTGTCTATAGTAGCCAGCAGTGCAGACCAGGAGATTTGTAGAGCGGTACGGTTGGTGCTGAGGTCCTGCCATCCATAACACACACATTTCAAAGGGATTTTCCTTCAAACCAGTGCCACCTTTGACCTGCAGACTGAACGGCCATAAGTGGTTCCAGCACGAGCTGTGCTCCTGGAGCACAGGTCTCACTCAGCTCCATCCCAAAGGAGCTCGGTCCATGCGCTCCTGACGCTCCCGCAAACCCACCGGAGCGGCAGCGAGGACTGAGATTCATTCCAGAAGCACGCTCCTGCTCCAGACTGCAGTGCTGATGCAGAGGTATCAACTCATAAATATATCCACGTTGGAGCTGGTTTTGATTACCAAAATAGTCAATTCAGAACGGGAGTCCCGAACAGCAAAACTTCAGCGCTCAGAGCGCTTTCATGGCAACGCCGCGGAGCGTGGTTTAATTGCAGCAGTTTTAGCGAGAGCGGGAGCTGACTTTCCAAGCAGCTGTCGGGACTCTCCCCCCATCTCTGGCCCATCCAGACAGGCTGCCAAACCCACCGCTGCCTCTCTCCGTACTCGCTGCCGGGCTCCCGTCCTCCTCCCCTGCCCGCCGCTGCAGCACCAGCCCTCGGCGTTCCCTCTCCCTTGCCCGCTCCGTTGTCCTGAAGCCAAGGTTACTCACCTCGCTTGCTCAGAACGCTGCGGTTCCCAAGACACATATAGGCGCAGCATCTTTTGAACTTTCCTTTTTCCATCATGAAACAGGTTGGTGTTTATCTCCTTTTCATAAAAAAAATGAATGCTGCAGATATTTGCTAAGAGAGTGACAAATTCCACTTAAAATTCAATTGCTTTACACAGATGCAGCAGCAAGTAAGTTGGATTTTTGTCTTCATCCTGTTTTCTGTAAGTTTTTTTTTGCATACTTGTTGGAAATTTTTATCTGATCAATAAAATAACAGTTAACCAGTTGGCGATTTGGAACTACTGTTGCTTGGCTTTTCCTGCCAAAGCTCTTTTAGTTACCAACAAACGTAAAGGGGAAAAAGACTCACGCCCGCTGCTCTGGAGAACTGCCAAGCTCCCAACAAAACCTCGCACGTGCTCCTGAATTCCACATCTCTCTTGCCGCTGTGTGGGCAGTTGGCCACTCTCTGTTATATATAAGTGGCACTGAGCTCAAAAGAGGCTGAAAGAAGAGATGGATAAAAGGAATACGGCCTCGCACAGCCCCCAACATTGCGTAACCCCCCAAACTCCCTAACTGAAAGCTGACTGGAGAAACCCCATTTCCCTTCTTTTATCTGTAAACGTGCCCTTCGCAGCACCATTAGTGGACTGACAAAAAAGCACGCGCTATTGTAGTACAAGCACAAACAAATAAACCTTCTCGTATATTAAGGATTTGTATGTCCTATCCATGACGAATCGGGCGGTTCTGGCCAAAGGAGAAAACAGTTAATAGCCTCAGTGCACGAACACACGACACAGCGCAAGGCGGCGGCAGGCGGACGCCCAGACCTACACCGTCCGTACCATGCCCAAACACGAGCGCCGGCCGTTGCCTGTCCCCGGCACTGCGGGCGCAGGCTCAGGGAACCCTCAGACGAGGCCACGAGCTGCCTCTGGCCAGCTCTCCCCCAAAACCTGCCTTGCGGGGACACCGGCTGTGACACCAGTAAGCGCTGGGCTGGCTCGCACGGCCGGGGACAGCGCGGCGAGGCTTCGCCACATTCGGGCTCCGAGATGAGCAGGCGTGGAAGACGTGGCACAACCCGGGGATTTTTTATTACAGATTTCATGAGCATCTCTTTAGCTCACGACCTTACAGGATCAGGCTATTCGGGAAGGAGGCCTGGACTTCCAGACATCTGTTTTCAGGTCAAGTGAGAATTCTGCTCTAATCAATCGATTTTCAGCAATTAAAGGCCTATAGGAAAAAGAAGATACGGAACTTGGTATTCACTCATTGACTCGCCGAGTTTGGGCCTCAGTAAAACAGGCCATAGTAAATGAATGCAAGGCTTCGTTAAACACGTGGCTTCCTAAGGAAGAAGAAACAACCTTTTGTTTGTCCACTGGATCTGTGGCTTAATGAAACAGCAGAATGGAAATCTGCTGAAAACACTAGAAATCCCCACAGGAGATTCTTTTTAGTCTGAACTGTTCTATAAATAACTCACCATAATTGACAAGAATCCCATTAAAAAATACTGAAGTCATCTTAAACTTTTAGTTAGAATTTAAAGCAAAAATTCTACCCCATCGGATGCAATCAATACAGAAGTCACTCCCAATACAGAGCAAATACAGAACAAAAGAAAAAGGCAGATGAAAACAAGCAGCTGGTTGCCTGAGATCAGCGAACTGTGAAACTATGCATTTAAATGTTTACAACTATAATGGTTTTTGCTCTGAAGTTTTCTGCATTGTCTACAACATGCTGAAGGCTGACTTGAGCTACAAGCAAATGAGCTACAGAAACGGCTGAAAGTCAATCATCAGAACTAGGTACGTAATACCCAGCAATACATATGGCAAGTTTTTAGACTGCTGGTCATAACAAAGCTTGTAACACTTGGAGCATCTGGCCATCATTAAAATGAAAGCCTAGAGAAGGGTCTGTGTAAATTTAATCCTATTCATTACGAGAGAAGGATACTACAGACAACACAACTGCTTCATTTTTCTATTTGACTTCAGAGCCTGTTCACAATTTTTTAATCTTTTTACTTTCACTTGAAACAATCGGATGAATCTAGGCCTGGAAAATAAACAGCCCTTTATCTCCAGCATCTCCAGAGATCACAAACAGCTCTGTGTCCTTTGGGGAATATAAGCAGCTAACGATTCACCACTCCTAGGGTGCAAAGCAGCTTAATTAACAAAAAGCAATGTTTTTACAAAAGTTGTTCCTTTGTTCAAGTTAATGGTGCACAATATTACTAGTCGATCCTGCACGGTGGACGAGCCCTGCATTGAATTCCCCGGTGCTCTCTTCTCATCTCAGCGGAGCAACCGATTCCATTGGTAAAATGCATCAGTTCCATTTTTCTACTCTTTGTTGCTATTCCATCCCTCTCTAACCTTATACACAACATTCACTCATTTACCATTCCTCTGCTGGGTTGAACAGCAACATTTCCATTAATAATCTTGTGCATTTATAACAAAGCTCTCAATGCATTTACACATATAGAAAATGAACCAGGAAATACAAGACATACTTTCATGATAATATCCTCGGGACTCACCTAGAATCTCAGTTCTACTTTATCTATTCAAGTTGCTTTGATGATGTGGAAATACATTTAACAGCAGCCATTTCCACATCTATAGCAAGTGAAATCCTGTGGCATACATGAATCATTTCAATGTAAAATTTAGCAGAATAAAGTTAATTGAAGGTCATCAGTTTTTTTTCCCCGCCCCCCCTCTTTTTTTTTTTTAATAATTTGAAGTGCCTCCAGTGCCTATCAGCAGGGGGGGGGAAATAAGATAATTTTGTTAAAGCTGACGGAATTAGCATGAGATAAGTAAAGGTTAAATGTCAGGATGGAGACTGGAGGCTTAACCTTCCTCCAACATACAGCACACCAGCAAAAAAGTGAAAAGAGGTACATTTAATCAAAAAGGGGGCAAAAAAGGACTTTTACATCAAAAATATCTTTGCAAATTAAAATAGAGATCTTGATCTAAGATTATAAGGTTTCCAATTAATTATGACTATTCAGAGGTCAAACTTTTTTTGCAATGGGTTAAGCCAATGAGATGAAGCAAAATCAGTTCTTCTAGAAAGAGCCAATGTGTGAATATCTGGGTGCGGAGAGGAGCAAATGGCCTCTATTACTGGAGCTGGGCTCCTATGCTGCTGGAAGGAAACACACCCAAAACCAGCCATTAAGTCACCAAATCACAGAAACACTGGGGTTCGAAGGGACTGTTAAAGATGACCTAGTCCAAACCCCTGCCATGGGCAGGGACATCTTTCACTAGATCAGGTTGCCCAAAGCCCCATCCAACCTGACCTTGAATTTAACTTCAGCATCATCCTCATAAAAGAGCAGATGAAGCATGCTAGAAAGAATACAGTTATTTCGAATGGCAAATCTGCAATCTGTAAATATTTTAGATTATAATAAGTTACAGTTAATATAAAGAAAGCACAGAAGCTGAAATATAAAACAAGGGAGTAATTTTTTTAGATAAGATCCTAAGTGAAACATAGTTTAATGAAGCTGAGAAATATAAATAGGTTACAGAGAAAAAGAGCTCTTGAATAAGCAGACAGAAAATGTTAGAAGAAAAGAGTATAACAGTGTAACATTTCTAAATAAATACGAGTGGAATCTAAGTTTTATTATTGCATTTCCTTTTTGACAATAAAAATCGGTTGTGAAGAGAAAGAATAGCCTCATCATTATACTAGCAGCTTTTATCTCAAAGAGTAGGCACCAAGATTTTATCATATGCATTTAATATTTTTCATAATTTCAGTATTATCAGTATGAGCAGCCGCTCATCCTATCGTTGTTACTCCCTGGAGGCACCTGCAGTTGTGCAAGTGGAATAATTTACCATCACATATGGTAAGCTAAACACTTGGGGATGTGGCATTTGTAGCAACAGCATCAGTACACAGACTGCAGCTCCGTTCACAGACAGATAATGTGATTTGCATGTTACTTATCTCAATGACAATACTCGATTTTACTATTAATTACTTCTTTATTTTTTAAGAAATGTAAGAGACTGAAGCAGTGGTCACAGAAGCCCAAACCAGTAGCATCTGCAGCAAAAATATCCTGACATAACTTAGCAAGCAGCAAGCTAGTAGACTACACAGGAGTTACTTTTAAATCATAACGTAAGAAGGAAAAATGACTTTTTTTAACACTTTCAACAATGCTATAGCAGAGAAATCTTCTATTATCAAGTTTCATTAAGAATTATTAGAAGTTTAAGTATGGTTGGAATTTAATGTAATATTATAAACTGACTAAAGTTTTCAAGAAGTAAAAATATTTTAAATTCAAGAGCTTCCATTCCATCAATATACCTTTTCCACACTAGTGCAGATCATCAGCACTTCTTGGCCAATGCTGGGTAAGACATGCAAATATCCTACCGATCCATATTTTATATTCAATAAAAGTAATTTGCATGTGTAAATTATATATAAAAATACACACAAAGAAATTCCTGTGTCATCAACTTCTATTTTACATTCCTCTAAGAGGGAAGGTTTTTTATAGAATTTCCAATACAGAGAATTGCTAGAATCCCAGGACAACTGCCTGTCCTATCTATTTCAGACTAACCTTAAAGAGTATTTTATTTGGTATACCATATGCTTCAATCTCTCTGTCTGCCACCTTCAGCTTTTAGTTTCTGAGCTGCAGAAAATAGTATGCTAAATAGAGAGAAGTCTGGTGGTAAAATCATGTTAGATTTCTCTCCCCAGAGTAGAGCGATGTTGGATTAAAAGCATACCTCAGAGAGTCTCATTTTAAAGACTATAAAACAAACCCACCCATCATAGGGTACACACATTAAGCCTCCTTACACCGGTGTCCTTCAAAGCACAGACGCGCTGGCCCGATCCGGTACCACGTCAGGCTGCGGAGAAGCCTGGTCCATCGGTCTGCTCTTCACCGGGGCCTTTGGGTGATGGATAGCCATCCGCCACCCCTGGCTGTGTTACTGGTTGGATTTAGGCCGAGGGAACCAGGGTTTCATTCTGCACAACTTTTATCAGCTGGGAATTCATCTTCTAATGCCGGAGATGGATTGGGCTGAATTTGCCCAAACTCTCAAGTTCAAAAAGAGAAGGTGATGTGTAGGCTTCACTAAATGAATGTGCTATGGATAAGAAACACACCCAGAGGAAAGCATTCGTGTTGCCAAACAGTCTGTCGACTTTGAAATATTTCATCTGCAGCCAATAGAAAGCCCATCATTCTCCACGCCCTGCCTTGTATTCCTCCCTAGTATGCATGGCAAGACACTACGGGACAAAACAACTTTAAAGTTAGGAAAACTGTATTCCTTTAGATCCTCTAATTATGAAAAGACTTTTACGTCCCAGCCCCAGGCCCTCATTCAAGCACCCTACCTTTCTCCGAATTGTTATTCGCGCTCCGATACTGAACGGGTTAATTCATCTTCTGTTGCAGTGACTTGAATTGCATCAGTGATGCATTGCTGCCTTCAGAAAAGGTGACCGTCACTCAGAGACGGTCACCAGACCAACACCAGCTTCACAACAGTCTTGCAGCAAGGAAAAGATCATGCAGTTTAAGTTTCTGTGTAATTGGGAAAACACGATTAAACCTAGCACTGCCTCTTTCTCAGCAATACAGTATAAATCTCTCCACAGTAAGAGAACCTTTTTTCAAAAGCTTTAACAGAAGAAAAAGAATTACTTTATGTCCAGCTCTCTTACAATCTTTCTTGTCTCTGGAGAGCACAGACTAGGTGGATGCATTTCCAACACCACATCCACCTTCAGTGCAGCTGTGTTTCTGCAGGAGTCAGGACCCTGTGGACTCGACACCACACTACATTACCCCAGGCCAAAGAGTGTAAGACTGGCCATTAACTACCATCCACAGAAGAGTCAAGCACTGTTCCACTGCAGGCTGCGTTTCCAGTTTTGCAGCCACCACCAGTACCAATCACATGCAGGAACACGGCCAGGAATCATCCACTGGTGGTATTCCTTGCTGTAACATCTCCAGATACTGTAGCCTGACACAAAACGCACCGAGGCCAGCAGAAGTCTTTTGATTTCATCACTGGAATTGGCACCGAGTTTGGCATTAGGTTTCACCTCCAGAAATAGTTCTTGCAGCTCAGGGAGTTCATTTTCTTCCCAAGTTGTTTGGCAGTTGATCAACTTCTGCTGCTATTAAAAGCAAGCACTTGGTGATGGATGATCTAAGAGCTGGTTAATTGGACAGGGAAATAGTTTAAGCACCATATTGCTAACTGAAAATTTGCAGTTTCATCTCTCTTGTCATCTGTGAAATTAGAAGGACGGGCTCAGCCCATCTGGTTAAGCACCCTGACCTCAAAGGCACCGGAGCACCCTGGCAGGGCGAGGGGCTCCCGCTGCCTCTCAGCAGACACGTTAGAGACCGACTCGCTTTCCCCTGCGACACCCCTACGGACACCAACGGGACCTTGTGGGGAAGCTCAAACCCCTCTGTGTGGATGCATTCATTCTATAAATACAGACCTTCAGCCTTCCAGGCTGTCTGGAATTTGTCATCCACACAGTAATTCACTCCATTTTAACAAAAGCCTAGGATATGAATAACCTCTCCTTCATATTCCCTGAAAATGAGAAATACTCTGTTTTTAAATTATTCATGGCATTATTATTATTAAAAGTCAAAGTGCCATTTAATCAAATAACATCTTAAAAATATGATTGCATTAAAAACAGAATGCCACAGTTTTATAAAAACATCTGTCTCTCTTAGCCTGTGTTGAATTACAAGAGAAATGAATCTGAAGTCATGCTTGTAGCTCAAGACAAAACCCCTCTCTGATATACAAATCAATACATGATTTAATTGTGTTTTATTGCTTATTTTGCTTCAGTCTAGGGTCAGGAAAGACCCTGAGAACATCCTATTTGCTATTTTCCCAAGTCATATTCACTCAACATGCACCTGTTTTTTAATTCTAACCTTCAAGCTTTCTCCAGCTGCAGGGCAACAGGGAGACTGAAAGAGCAAGCGTGTAACGAGAGCAAGCTATTTATTCTCTTTCTGGACTGCAGCTTGTTGAAAGGTTTTTCCTCTAAGATTGTCTTCTGAAGATGCCAACAAAATCACGATGGAAACAGCAGAGCTAAAATGCTTATTATGTAGAAGTGTTCTGCATGGTCAAGGTGGCTCTGATAACCTACTACAGTGGTCTCTGAGCACAGCCCAACACACCTTTCTGCTAGAAACGCTATTTTGTATACGGCATGGCTGTGCACCATTATGGTAAGTTTCAGGGAAAAAAAACAGAATAAAAATGCAGTATTTCATCAATACTAGACTAAGAATTTTTTTTTTTTTTTCCTTTCTTTACTCAACATGCTTCGAGATTCAACAAACGTTGTGTCAGGGTTGAGCAGTCATTTTTCTCATAGACCAGTAACAGGCTGATTCCAAATACACGACACTGGCTGATGTCCAAAGTTATGTGTGCTAATCCCAGTGGATAAATTCTCATGCAGTATGTATGGACCCTTTTAATCCCCCAGCTTTTTCTAACAGTGGAAGAATTTCTGAAAATTCTCAGCCTTAAGACAGAAATGTAGGTTCATGCTCTCTATCTAATCTCTATCTTCTACTCTACCATTTTAACCTCTCTCTAATATGAATACATGGAGTTGATGGCTCTGTTTTGACTTGTACTCTGGAAAATAGCTATAGTTCAATTAGAATCAGTAAGAATTTTAAAACTAGAAGCTAACACATTATTTGAAAATGAACTGCTGATTTTTATTCTCCATGGGTCTCTAAGGAGACATTCAATCTTTATTTAAAGTTTTTAAAAAAGCTGAAATGGATTTTATCTTGTAGGTTGGAAATGTAGTTTAAAGCTCAATTGAAGGAATTAATGGAAAACCGTGTTTTAGCTTGAGGTTATGCATTTATCCATCCATCTTTCCCCCAAAAGTCTTGTAAGCACAGAGCTGAAAACAGACGCTCAGTCCTCTGTCATTCTCTGCTGTTCCCATTTGTTCTGCAGTATGAAGACCGACTGCTCTGCATTGCCTTCTAACGGCACTCCTTGGGGTCTGGTACGCGTACGTTCATCTCTTGTGCACCAACAGATTTAATGACTTACAGGGAAAATCTGTCCTTGATGCACCCAGCCCCTCCTCCTGAGTCTGGTTAAAACAAGCAACGATTTGCCATTTCTTACCACTTTTCACTGGTGATTAAATCTGTCCATTGCAGAACTCGTAGATAGGCATTTATTTTTCAGGATGCATAAACAGAAAGATTTTAGAAATTAAGTACTGATATCAGAAGATCCAAATTATATGAAAAAAACTGGCACCTGGAGAATTGTATGGCAAGATAAACCTACCCAGAAGTGTTTATTATTTCTTAGTAAATAGACATGCTGGAAGCAAAATTACTGCTTTCTGCAAACAACCAAAGGATTTGTTTAGTAAGCTGAAAGCAAAATAGACAAATTTGCCTCAGTTAAGTTTATATGAAAGTTTACTCGAGTCCTAGTGTGAATTTCAAAGGCACATCACCTTTCATTTGCACAGCCAGAATAACAGGGTCTCTTGACAATAGGCTTAGGACGTACCAAAAGCCATCTTCTTGAACAGAACTGAAGATCCATCCCCAAGGCACAAAAATTGCCTTTTGCACTTTCTTTTCTTGCTTAATGGCCATTAAAAAAAAAATTTTAAAAATCCCTGTATTTCAAGAACCATTTTCCTCCATTATGCACTAATGGTTAATTCACCACACTGAGAAAAGCACTACTTAAAGATCAATTTTACAGTTGGAATTGAAACAAGTATGAAGAACAGTATGAAGAACAATCACTCTATTCAAGGCATTACTGCAGAATGAGGAGCTTGCTTTAAAGAAGTCCCAAATTCAAAAGATTATACTGTCTACCAGAAGAAAACCTCACCATTCTGTATGTTCCAGAAATTCTATACTGGAAGTATATGGACTTGCATACACAGTCATTGCTAACACCAAACCACATCCCTCAAGAGGCTTAGCTACCAGTGCTGGGGGCTGAGAATAAAAAAAAAAAAAAAAAACCAGTGGTATTACTAATACTTGCCTTGCTCCATTTTCAACAACTTTCTGAGAAAGTCAAGTGTATGATACTCATGAATATGTAACCTAACACGCATCAATACACTTTCTCCCATATGCATCCCTGGAGGGATTTTGCACATTACTGTCATGATGGGAAGAGTACAGCGACATCCGTATTAGGGTTCTCGCCAATAGAGCTCCCCCAAAAATGTGTGCCTCGTGCCCTCCTATTTCTTGTACTGACACCCAGGAGAGCTCCGGCACTTGCGGGATGCTGGGTGACCCGTCGGGTCTCCCGCAGGCACAGCTCCTCAGCAGCCCCCCACAGAGCTCTGCACAACCCCTGCTCCCTCTCCACGGAATAACCGGCACGGCGGTGTCCCTGCAGAGCGTACGGCATTTTCGCTACACGCAATAAACGAAATATCTTCTAACTAAGAATTGTCAGACTGATGACAAACTCTGGAGTATGAAGAATTAGGAAAGCCCCACAGAGCTGGAGGCTACACAGCCAACAAAAGAAGTGGATAGGAAAACACAGGTTGTCAGGGAAGAGATGGAGTGTGAGAAACACATCCGATGAGCTCTAACTATCCGTCATGGGAATATCACCAAATCGCTCATTTTTTGTACCAGTACTGAGATGAGTAAGAGAAAATACCAACAAAGTAAAATGTTCTTGCAGAGCCACATACCTTTGGTCCTAGTTTCCATCTTGGCAGATCAGCTGAAAAAGCCTTAACAAAGTGTGCCCACCCGCAAAAGTCAGAGACTATCTTGTGTTCCTTCTAACTTTATTTCAAATGTTTGCCGTTTCCGCATTCCCCAAATTATTTTTTCTGACATACCTCAATATGCAATACTTTCATACAGAATAATCTCCTTTCCATATCTGTAAATATAATTTGGATTTTACTCTCAGACATGAGCACGAAGTCACAGAAGCTACCTAGAGAGTTACTGTATTTGCAGCAAAGAAAGTGAATTGAGGTCTACTCACCATTTTTCTAGCAACAATTCACCAGAAAATAAAATCACCACAAAGCATCACCATTAACGCACAATTCTATAATAAACCATGTACTTTTCACTGCTGCTTTCACAGAATCAACCTTTGGAGCAGAAAGAACACAGGACAACTACCAGTCTCACTCGGAGAACTGGGCTTATTTATAGGCAATGGCATGGTACTTCCCGCTATAGTATCCGAGATCACTATTACCATCATCAGCGGTTATAGTCATACACAAGTATGGAATGCAACGTGCAACGCTGTGGTGATCTGTGATCCAGAACATGTGGGGTGTGGGGGCAAATATCGATGCCTGTCAGATGGAGAAGAATGAGAACAGAAAGGGACTAACAAGGTACTTCCAAGATGCGTCACCAAAACGATTCATAAAGGGACTGAACATCACAAATGACAAGGAAGTGGATTATTCCAACATTTTCCTTCAGTTTTGACTAGAATGTATTCCTATGAGCATATTTATTCAGTATTTTCCTCTAATTAAAATAGTCTTACTAAAGGTGTATGATAAGGAAGTCCTACTAAAAGAACTCGGTAGTGGAGCTCGTGAATTGCAATATTCTGAGTGGAACCTTCACCTTTTAGCCAAAGCACAGGGCTAGGTATCAAGAAACTAAAATTCTATTCTTGGCTCTTCCACACATTTTCAGAAAGCTCTTTCCATTTTTCTGCTTCAGTGTCTCGTCTGTGTGAAGGCAGGTGTCGCACCTATTTCCCCAGCTATCTGAGCCTCAGCCCGGTGCGGTGGGAAGTGCTGAGCGCGAGGTACCGATCATCAAATCACCGCAAGCACCACTTCCCGAGCCAAGCCTTGGCTCTGGAATGGAACAGACGGCAGGACCAGCATCGCATCACACAAACCTGAAAACGTCACAGGGGAAGTATTTTCTTGCTGTTTTCTTTCAGGGCATTTGAATAACAGTTTCCAGCCCAGCTACCGACTTGCACCTCAGCAACGATTATGAACTACAGCAGACCTGTGACTTATACAAGGCGTTATCACAGCAGATACTGCATTGACTGTTGCATGGAAATTTATTCTGGAGATCACTAATTTCTCCTAAATTGCTTCCTAGAAGGTTACAGTCTACAACTATCTTAGCCCAATTAACTGAAGAGAAGCATAATTGATGCAGAGGCTAGCTAAATACTGGCTAGTGGGTTTTTTTCAAGTATCACCAACCTACCTGTAATACTCCTTCACGTATACCACTGCATCTAAGTCTTATTTTCAGTGAACAGAAGGTTTTCGCACTGCACTAAACAGACATGTAGAGTGTTTTAATAGCTAGTTACCAAGATCTTCAGTTGTGGTTACAATCTGCTACCATATAATCTCACTCCATAATTAGCTGCCTGGGGAAAATGTGTATTATTCAGAGGACCCAGGTGAAAGAAAAAATAGATCCACAGGTATGAAACTCACGATTTATCTCCTTTCCAAAACAGAAAGGTGAAGCAAGGCACATCCCTTGCTCCATTATACACATTGGACAATTTTGCTCTGCACATTGCAAAGTACAGTACCGAAAGGTGAACGAAAATAGTACTGCAGAAAATCAAAACTACTTATTTCTGATACAAGAGAACAGCATGAAAAACCTTGCACTTAAAGATCTCCACCAGCAAGTTATAAAGAGACTGCAAGGTACTGTACAATATTTATGAGTATGAGATATATACTACAGATTAATTCATAAATTCTCCATACATAATTTATAGTCTATTTACAGAGTAAAACAGTTATCACACAGCAACCACCACAAATGCATTCGCTTAAACTTAAGGGCATTTGTAATGACGGCTCAGAAAAAAAGAGGGCCATAATAAACCAGTCACAGTCAATGACAAGCTGACTAAAATGCACAGCAGTAAAAAGAAAGGAAATGCATTTTTAAGGCAGTTGATGTGCTATAAATTTTTAATGCTCTATAAAATCTTTCATTTAGTTAGAAATATTTATATAGTATTAAGTATGTTATTCCAATTCAGAGTAGGAAATTAGTCTTAACTTGTTTTACAGAGCACTTCGATTTTCTTTCCTAAATTTTATCCTCACACTAACATGCTACCAATTGTGGCTCGACAAATTTGTACCAAAGCTGCATCATTTCTCCACTCCTCAAAACTCCTCCCTGAACACGACTACTTTTCTCTAGTTAACAATACAAAGCAGTTGTACATTAGTTTTTTAGGTATCATGTGCAATAAATTTGATGACCGAAGTCTGAACAGTTAGGTAATACATGCAGGTGTAAGGCACAGTTCATGCATTTGGATGTAACTTAAGACCCCTAGTAAGTAACATACTTAAGTATGTGTTTGCAACCTTGAAATAAAAGCAGAATTTGCTGCACTAACAGCAAGAAAGCAGCTCGCTGTGACTGCTGCAGTTCTTACACACTGGAGGGAGACAGAATTCATCTGGCTCTAGCTCAAGGCGTCACTGCTGCAGAGCAATTAAAACAATCAGTCCTTTAGTTACACATTGTTCCACTGTTTCCCCATAAATTAGCTGCAAGATCAAAGCCTTAAATGCTATGCTATCAGACATACATACATATTTATTTACTTACATATATTCCAAATTTCCATAAAAGGGGTAAGGAACATCTCTTAAGGAATGTGTATGATGTGCTCCCTCCTTCTTTAGTTGGTTTAAGGAACAAACTGTGAAAGGACCTTGTTACCAGACAGCATGTTTCCCATTAGAAAAAGAACATGCTAAAAAGCAGTAGTGTTAATGTGAATCACAAGGCCCAAGATACACAATTAGCATTTCGGGTTTGGGGTTGAATTACTGCAATAAATGATGCTGTATGCCTTGGCACAAAGCCAAGAGATCTCATTCCTTAACTGAACAAGCTTGTTGATACAAAGTACACTACCTCCTTTTTGATGACGTTTTTTGTTTTTTAAATGTCTTCATGATGTTCCTCTGCCTACATAGAAAGATTTTTAATTGCTATTTAATAGTAATGCAGTTTTCAGAATTGAAAAAAAAAATTTTTTTTATTTTATTTTTTTTTTAAAGTCCACATCACCTTCAAAGTTACAGCTGTAAATATGAGTGTTAGAGATGGACATACCCAGGAGCTATTCAAGGGTGTAGTTTATCCTGTACACAAGACTGTAAATTACTGAATTACGATGCCCCATTTTTAGTACAGGTACCTCAGAAATCTGTCATGACACCACAAAACCTGCAAGAGCTGCCTGGTTCTACTGGTGACACTGTCACTTTCTTGACGAGCTCCATTATTTAGATTTTGTGTTAAGTTACAGTTAATTAGTAGGCTAAAACTTATTTAATTCATCTGTGTTTCAATCATTTTAACTGTCATTTTGGACATGTTTGATAGCAGACCAATTGCTCATGTTTCTAATACTAGATTTGCTGAGATAATAAATCTTCCAGCGTGGCATTTTTCATTCTCCTAGTGACATTTTAATTGACTTCTATGGACAAAGCTCATTTTATTTATTTCGGCTTCTTTAATTGCTGATCACTTTTCTGGTTTTCTTTAACACAATCATATTAAGTATTAGGTTATTCAAGAAGATTAGTGAGTCTTACCATTGAGAACCACGCTCGCAGTTACGATTGAAATACACCGTGTTTTAGAAATTGGTTGAGCAAGAACTTTGAAACTCATTTTGAACGTGTTCCCTAAGTCTGCTTCACACAGTTTCATAGATGGGAGCCTAAGGATTATGTGGAAGAGTAAATCTGACACTGCTTAATGTATCAAAAGGACTAGCCTCCACCTACAAAATCTGTAATTATGTGTGATTTGCATTAATCCTTAAAAAGAAATAGAAATCCCTAAACAAAACAGAAAAAGCAGATTAGGAGTAATATCCTGTTGACAGTACCTCAAATGATTTATGTCAGTTAAGATTATTCCCATGCTCTCATGAAACCACTTTCACTCTATCACTTAAGAAGAGGGGGCTGTTGACTGCTAGGACCTCTGAGCACTAACGCAAAGCAGTACAATTCCGTTTCCTAGAGAAAAGAACAACCTGTCTTAAAGTTTATCCAGTGAAAAGTCTATTACATTCAACACAGCTTCAAAATGCAAGCTTCAAAGCTATCAAACAGCAACAAGAGAAAAGTCATTTTTCATTATACTTTCAAGATGTTGCTGAGATGAAACTATTAAACTGAGTGCCTGATATATGCAAAAGGTTGAACTATTCCAAAGCAAAACCACACGTAAGTCTTGCACTGCTACTGCAATGATCAAAGGTCACCGATGACGACAGGAGTCAGAAATTGTGGTATTTTCTTTTGAGAGAGGTTGAGAGTATGTATGCTGATACAACTTCAAGCCACATTCTTAATCTAATGGAAACATCTTCAGGAATATTTCTGGCAATTGATGAATCATTTTGCAAGTCAAGGCAGAAAAGCTGTCATTAAAACCACCTTACTATTACTTTAACAGGCTGCCTTATTAAGAAATCCGCTTCAGCTCTCATTTTCCAATTCATTGTTGGTGACTTTGGAGAAAAGATTTTCCCACCTATCACAGGCTTTAATTTGCCCCTAGGTACCAGCAAGAGCTTAATGCTGATCTACAAAACATGTTAGAAGAATTATCTGTGTCATCTGAAAATATCCCGTATCTGGATATGTTAAAAGATGGGATAACTTCTCCAAAAGCAAGAACAGACTCACCAAGACTCACTGGCAAAACCACACACAAGACCATGAATCGAAGGCATCCAGCAACTGAGTAAACATTCATGCAAAGGATAAGCACCAGTGTCTGCGCAGGCATGCAATTCAAATGTTTGCAAATGAACACGCTGGGTGATGTAGTGGGCCGGATGCAATTTCCCCGGTGAATTATCAGTATTCACCTTTCAGAAGCTGTTTCCACCAGCCATCCCAGGGAGCAAACAACTACTATTCATACACGAACCTCACGTGGATTACCTGTGTACTTTTGAAAACTGCACTGTAATATTTATCTTCAAGGAAAACTGACTAAGGGAAACGACTAATAAAATGCAAGAATATTTAACTGGCATATTGTTAGGCAAAGAACATTAATTGCCAACTATAATACACTGAATAAATTAGCATAGCCAACAAGCTGAGGACTGACATGCATTATCATGTACTTCACACTGACTTTTTAATTATTCAGAAACCAAATAAATTATTTTCAAGCTTGCATCTTCTGTTTCACGTTGTCCTTCTGGCTTTTAAATACATTTTAAAAATTTTTCCTTTTAAATTCAAGTCTACCAAGCATCGGTAATTCAGCTTTTTTTTTTTTTAATTCTACAGAAGTATATAGATGGGAACAGAAATCATTGTCTCACCTGTAAGATCTACAAGATTTTAGTCATGTTTGTAAAACCTGAAGCTTCAAAGCTTCAACAACACAACACCACCTTTCCAGAGGAGGAGGAAGAGCCTGCCGATGTCAGTTTAAGGCATATTGATGGATTTAAATATGGTGTATTTACTGTTTTTGAGCTCCTCTATGCAAACAAGATGTTAGCCATATTTAAATCTAAATAACCATAATGTGGCTTGGATCAGTTTAAACACATTTTAAAATGCCCCCCCCCCCCCCCCCCTTTTTTTAACAACCAACACTTTGAACTTAACAAAAAGGCCCAGCACTGTAGGCAGCTTCATTTCTGAGACAGGTATCTCCACGCTCTTCCCTTAACTATAATTCACAAGCTTGTACGTATCTATCTCTAGTTCCCTCTTTCAGTCCCATTTATTAAGACTATTTTTAGCCAGAGCAAATGTCAGTGTACAAATAAAATTAAAAATGCAATTAACATTACCAGATATAATGAGATGTTTAATTACCCTTGAAACTAGGCCTTGTGAAGATCCAATAAACTTTGAAGTGCTTTTGTTACCGATCAAATTAACCATCATAAAGAATATCAGACTGTTTGCCTTACCCATGTACAAGGGTTTAATAGTTGGGAACACCAGAGCGAGGAAAAGATTTTGCCATTAACCTAGTGGAGAATGTTAAAGACAGTTCAGGATTTCTCCCATCACCTCCTACCTACCAGAAGCCAAGTCCTTCGGAGAGGACGTTGTCTTGTCCCATTGTCCCAGTGGGCCTGGCAGCACCGCGCACACCACGTCCCACACTCTGCTGAACCTGCTGACCACAACCGTACTGCTCCAACACAAGTAAGGAGCAGCTGTTCCAAAAGACCACAGGTTTCTGGGGAAAACATCTACGTTTACCAGAATTCTGAAGCTGTCACGTCAGGAGGGAATTGTACGCCGACCCACTCGCCTCATTTCAGAATGCAAAAAGCCCTGAAAACACTGCAAGTTTCTCTGTATCCCAGCAAAAGGATACAACAGCAATTTTTCACTTGTGGAACCACACCAGAAAGCAGTGGAGTAATTTGCCACAGGTCCCACAGCAAGGTAAGGTATCAAGCCAAGATGGGAATCCATTTCTCTAACCTTTGGTCTGCGACCCAGTGGTCCTGTCCCCTGCCCGGGGAGCTGTTCCACCACTCTAGAAGAAACAGCAACTGCTCCCTCCCCAAAACGCCCCGGAGTCCCCTTCCTCCTGGCTGACGGAGATGTGATCCAACCAACTCCTTCTATTTCTCTTCCGCTCATTTTGCAGCTCCCAGCTGGCCAGGAGATGCTTTCACACTCCAAGGCTCTTTGCTTAGCACCTCAAACCCAACAGCAGTGGGAGTGTTGAAAATGTTGTTATTGAAGCTGTTCTCAGTCCTAACTCTAAAAAGAGATGAGAAAAGCTTAATGAACTGTAGAATATACAAAATAGGTCTTCTTTACTGCTCTGTGTGCCAAAGCGCTGAACAAAAATACTTTGTACTGAACCCTAGAACACTGGAGTGCAACGCAGTAGAAGCAATGCTGCCAGATCCACAAACCTTCAGCATCCTCCAGAACCAAAATTCCGGTTCACGGCACAAACCTGTGGTGCCAACCAACAGTGGCGAGGAAAGCAAGTATGCATGTAAAAAAAACCTGGGATTGTACAGTATTATCTTTAATAAACACCATAATCTTTGTATTAGTGTAAAATCTTTAAACCTTAGGACTAGCAAGTATCAATCCATCAAGAGATTTTTGAATTTTGAGCACACCTGGAAAAGAACCAGATTCAACAGGGGCTGAAATCTAACTTGTTCTTAAAAAATAACACTTTACAAAGGAGACGAAAGAGCACGTCTGGCCAATGGACATGACATTTAAAAAAAATATGTAACAGCTGTACAAGGTAGTTTGGGCTCTCCTGATTTGAGAGTGTCGAGTGTCTCCCCAGCCTTTTCCCTCCCGCATGCAGGTGGCACACGCACCAGCCATACTTCTGCCCAGTGTAGGTTCTCGTCCTATACATCTGGTGTAGTACCTTCACGAAAGACCAAGGGATTAAACCAACAATGAATTGGTCAGCCACGCTGAACCCTTAATAAACACATAAAAATCAGGTGGGACACTATGGATAGAATACTTTTTTCATGAAAAGCTATCTTCTTCAAGATAAACTTTGAATGGTTAGGGTTTTTTTAACACTTCATAAATATTGAGACATTTAAACTGACAGACTGGAAAAGGAAACTCTGCACCACACTGTAGTTACACAGTACCAGGAATGTCCTCCTCTGTGAACAAGAAAGTATTTCATCACCATGCATATTTAGCATGCGGCTTGTCTGCTAGACTGCTGACAACAGAGTACGGTAATTGCAATTACGCCAGTGACTCTTGTGACATAAATACATGCCATTTTAAGAGAACTTATTTCTAACAGAGCTATGAAGCATCCATCAAACACTAACTTCCATAATTTCTATCATTCTGGGTTGCATTTTGCTTAAGTGGCCTGAACCGAGTTCATATAAGAATATCAATGAAAGGCTCAAGAGCTTATCCATTCACTAGAATAAAATAAAAAAGTTAACCAGAATACAGAACACAACAGCTTTGTACTGCTCTACCAGATTTTAATTCCAAGCAAATATCTGCCATGTTAGATTAGCCTTTATAACCATGTTTGTTGTAATGGAAATCCTGACAGGCCCTTGACTGTAGTGGCAAAAAATGGCAGCACAATAATTACTTTTCATCTTTGTTAAGATAATCTTCCTGCAATTGTGAAGCTTTTAGCACAGGGTAAAATGATACCCTTGAGTAATTCTCAATTACAACATAGCCTAGCATCCTTCTGTCGTTTCACTGGGCACTTCCACTTTACTATCTGACAGCATCACTGAATCACTGAGATGGGGAGGGAGGATGACCTCTGGAGATCATCTAGTCCAACCCTCCTGGTCAAAGCTGCAGAAGGCTGCTCAGTGCCACGGCCAGTCAGGTTTTCAATTTGTTATTGGCAGACATGGAGGCTCTCAGCAAGATGAATTCTTCCTCACTAGAAGAGCAGCTCTTTTTATGTTTTAAAGAGAGGAGCATAGACTGAGAAGTACCGAACCTGCTTTCACAAATGGCAATCTGACACTCAGGCCACATCAACTGCCCTACTCATGCAGGCAGTCTGGCAAAGCTTAGGCTGAACCCAAAGTCGCCGAGTTTTAAGCCCAGGTCATTAATTAATTACTTACGTTCTTTAATTCATAGCAAATACTTTACAAAACAACTAGCAGATAGAAGACCAAACCTCCTGAATTTCACAGTGCCCTATCGGTGATTAAGCTCTCCTCATCGTGGCATGTATTTCAAACGCAGACTTTCAGGCAGGGACTGTTCCAGAGAAGGTCAGGCTGGCACCCTGGAACCTCTGCAGCAGACTTCCCGCTCTCACGTAAGGGCAAAGTTGTGATGAAACTTCAGGTAACACATAATTACAAAGCAAACTAATTACTGACATGCGAAACAACCTTTACTGAATTAGGAAAAGTAATGTTTCTTATTGACATATCAACTTAATCAAACTGCCAATCTAGCCACATAGGACAAAAACAGTAAACGAGAAGATGGCTGGTGTAGCAGTCATTAGTAATCCTTTAAAGCCTGAAACTCTAATCATTACTTGCTCTTCTGACACTCTTAATGATTTTGGAAATTGCAATGGTTACAAAGTTGGTTTTAGCTAATTTTAAAGAACTGCCACTATACCAAAAATATTTCCAAACAATACTTTTCTCTTTAAGCATATGTTGGAATCAATGACCATACGTTTCCTTAATACAGTGTGTGAGCTGTATACCACCTTTTTGTTTAATGCTGCATTTTTTTAAATACTTCACAGATCAATATGACATTAGACACTATGTAAAATTCTGTAAAACACTGGTCAAAACTTGGTACTTATCTAAACATTAGAATCAGTGTAGACAGGGAGTATGTAGGTTATCATACAGTCTAGTGTCAAGCAGCACTTGTTCTCTACTCTGCCACAGCTTCTTTCAGCTCTAACCAAAACATCAATAACAGTAACAAAATACAAAAAGCAGTCCTGAACTCCAAAGGTGCTTCAGGAAACAGCATCTAATTCAGAACCATCCTGACCCGTAAGAGTATATTTTAAACGGTGTCAAATACTGCACTTGTAGAACTCAGTGGGTCATTTGTCACGGGGCTCAGCAGGAGCCGAACTTGTTCCATTAAATTTTGATGCTGGAAATGGAGCACAGTTCAGGAAAGGCAGTACATTTCTCATTTAATTCTACATGCATTTGCAGATTAAAGCCCTTACACCAGGTTTAGTTTTATTTACACTGATGAAAACTCTTAACGAACTCAAGGGAGTTGCTCTGAATTCATGGATTAACTTGATAGGTTTGAACACAAAATTCTTCTTCTGTTAATATCTTCTGAAGGTTAAAGACAGTGAAAACTGTCTCTTATAGCTGTTCTTTCAGATAGTTACTTAATTAAAAAAAACAAAAAAACAAAAACCCAAAAAAACCCCAACCCTGGCTGGACTTTTTGCCCAAGTTCACTTGATGATTTTCTGTACAGGGGAAGCTATTTATGTCATTATTACTTTTTTTCTGGACAAAATCAACTCCTAGAAAATTTTGATTAATTTGCAGCTTGATGCATAAAAAGTGAGCTTGTGAAATTACCAGAAGAGGTAAATAAATGATTCATGCGGGTTGGTTTTGCATGAATAAATTATTTGTTCCTTCTCTGTGTTTCATTTGATACATGAATGCAAAATTAATGCTATTCTATGCAAATAGAAAGCTTTTTATAAAATTCTGACCTAATTATAGGTGTTTGCTAAGAAACAGATACTTGAGTTTTCGGGGAAAAAAATTTCTTGGTGCCATATTAGTGTCATGGAAGGAAAGACTCAAACAATAAAATATGCCATTTCAGGATATTTAATAGAGAGAAATACACATCGTTAATATTTCTGTCTTCCTAAACCATTTTCACCCTTTTGGAGCAGTGATTAGATTGATACCCAAAATACTACAGCCCTACGGCTAATGTTTTAACGCAACCTATGATTCAAATGAAATCACTGCATATCATGCAAAGATGTGTATCCCAAAAGATTTTCATTAATGCCAATAAAATAGACGGCATTTAAATTATCTTGTAGCCAAGGAAACAGAGAAGCACCTGACAAGTATTATCCCTCAGCCATCTTCAGAGGCAGCCAGTATGAGCAGTTTGGTCCAATCCTGCAACAGGTGATGGCCACATTAATTCTTAAAACATTAGGCCTTCGATCACAATGGTGCCTGCTGACTTGCAATGAGCTTTTAATAAGAATTGTTCATAAAAATAATGAATAAAAATGCCAAATTATTTCTTCGTTAACTACCATTTGAAACAATGGAAAACATCTTGTTTTGGAGCTGTCTCCGACAAAGCCAAAGACAGAAGAATACAGCCTTTTATCCCCAAGTGCATGAGAAATCTTCCACAGGAGGGTAAATGATCCAGAACTGGTATCAGCTGTTATCACAGAGCCAAGGGCCATCCCAACTGCAGCAACATGAGCCTCCCTGATTTCCCATCGATGGGCTCTCTTTCTCCAAGTCCCATAGCCCCTCTTTTGTGGAGAAGTTTCATTTCAACAGTGTTTTGCTTTTAAGTTTTCTGAACATACGACTGTTTTCATTCATACCCTGGCTTACGTCACAACACACCAGCTGCCTTCTAGAACCTGCCCACATGGAGGTACACTCCCATCCCTCAGGTTTCATAATGTCGTTTTGCTGATTTAAATGTGAATTTATACCACTGACAACAAGAGCAGAATTAATTTAGATTTTACAGCTTTCCATCTTTAACTGCTAACCACTAAGAAATTCCGTTAACAGGATTTCATCAGGATAAGTGTCCAACGATTTTGGAAAAAATATCCATCAAACATCTCAAGGATTTAGACATAAGTAGAAATCCCCAAACTGAAAATTATTCAACTGTGAATATGAAGATATAAAATGTTCCAGATCTAAAGACTACCTTTAATCTGTATGTTAGCAAAGTGAAAGGAAACATTACACCATAACACTGATGAGAAGATGGGTAGGAGCCACAATAACTAAAGAAAATTTGTGCTATCAACCACAGTATTTTCTACAGCAGTATTTCTTCAGACATTCTCATTAAAACATAAAAAGCCCTTCAAGAATATACTTAAAGACTTATTTCAGATAATTCAGAATGAATGAAATGAATTATTTCCTGTTTGACCAGAACCGCATATTTTCGGTACATTCGTGCTGTTGCTTTGGCATATTTGCAAGTATTTTCCCCCAAGGCAATTCCACCGCTCTCACACTAACCCTAGCCACCACTGTTTGTATCCATGACAGACAGACAGAATGATTGACTGATTGATTCAATCAATCAGAGGGTTGCAAGTGGTGTTTTGCAACAGAATCGCACGAGAAGTTTCCATTAACCAACTTGTCTCCTCCTACCTCTGCAGCTGCTGGTTCTTCCGATACAGTCCCTCCTCTTCAGTTACGGTCTTCACTCCTTGATCTCCCTCCTGCTGTATCACATCACTGAATGATCCCAGGTTACCATATGATTTAGCCTACTCTACACATTAAATGTGGGCGAGATGTAATAATTACTCTATCAGTCTTTCTGTCAATTGCAAATTTAAACAGCAATAACTCACAGTCCTTACCAGAGGACTGAACAGCAACCTGGACACCCCAGCAGTGACTCCTCTCGCACAACAGCCTCTACGCGTCTGCACTGAAGGATGGAATTCCATCTTAAATGTGTGATACGTATTTAATTCAAATTTATGGGAAAGAATTATTTGAAAGGTCTGTCCACAAAGCAATGAGACATTTCTCAAACTCCAGCCATCCATCGCTGGCCGCATGCTCCTCACCAGCAGTACACGCGTGATCCGCACTCGGGTGCTTCCTCAGTCAGTGCAAGATGCACCAGGCATCTCATCCCCCAGCAGCAAGCAGTGAAGCCAGAGCTGACTTACATCTAGATAAATCTGGCAGATTTCACAAGTAATGTGGGTAATTAGCAAGCTAGAGGTTAAACAGTCACAGTACTCTGGTACTTTATTCCAAGCTTGAATGCCCTTGATAGAAATCAGTGAGGTATCTACTCCAAACATTTTTGTTTCTGTACACAATGTGGCTGCTACAATTCAAAACAGACAATTTAGTGGGTGGAACTGTAATTAAATTATTATGGCTCATATCTAATTAAAACAGATTTCAAGGCACATTTCAAGCTGTGGTTGGATGTCAGTTTTAAGTTGCCTCACACGGCTTGGCAAGCAATCACGCTGAAGGAGAGCAGAGGGAAACAGCATCCAAGACTAAGAAAAGGAGGATCTAAAAATAAAAATGTTTTGGAATGACTGCCTTTCATTTTGAACCCACCATTTCATTATTGGCATGATATCACCCCACACCACAGATCTCTCAAACAGGCCTCAAGACTCGCAGAAAGAAAAAAGAAACAACTGAAAATGCACAGACCATGGTTGCATCTGGGTTCTATATACAATTTAACAAAACGCAGCTGAATACAAGCCTTCCCACTTTATGAGAAAGCAGTTTCAGAGTGAGTATGTAATCACAAGCCAGAGAAGACAGAAAGGTATAGCCTAGTAAGACTCACTACACAATCTGTAATCTTATAATAATAAAAAAGTATCAGGCTTTTACCCTGGCACAGATCATCCCAGCTGGTTTCGCTGGTGTGCAGGACAGAGCACCAAGAAACGCCACCTCGGCACCCTCAGCTGTCAGCACCACTACGTGCTCTCAGCAATGATTATGGGACACAGCGGGTCTTGGTGCATCACGACAAGGCAAACCATTTCAATTCTTTGCAGACAGACAAGACTTACCCTTGGCTCTAGTTGTGGAACACGTCTAGTTGCTCTGCACCATGCTGTCTTGCAGCTCTGAAAGGGGAAGAAAACCCAATAATTTAAGTTTAAAATCAGAATTCTACACTCCACTGAGATTTTGGGTCAACGAGTACACTGGGATTTTGGGTCAATGAGTACCTCATCTGAAAAGCAGTGGTCTTTTTATATTGTCAGAAAAGATGCATTAGAATTTTAAGTGTCTAGTGTCAATATAATTCCTGTTCCAACAACTACTTATGACTACTTTGCCCTTACCAATACGTTACTGGAAAACATTGATTACTTTTGTACTGACCAAAGCCTTTGGAATGATCAGGGAAAAATGTACAGCCTGACTCAACAAACAAGTACTAATCTAGGGGAATTTTGAATTTCGCCTTTTTTCCCAAACATTTAAGTGTAACATGATTATTAATTCTGATGTCATGTATTTACATACAATGCAGCATGGCTCTTACCCCTCTAAACAGTGCAAACCACTCGAGGATAAATCCAGCAACGTGAAAACACTAACCTTCCTCCATAAAACACAATGCTTTTATCACCTTTGAAAGAGACTCTTAGGACATTCTGTTCACTTTGCATGCAAAAGTGTGAGATGCTTAATTCATTCATCAATCTTTGTCTACCCTACAGATCCTTATTATAAATTTGCTGGCCCCAATATTTGCATTGCATTGCGTGTCCTTCTCCCTGGGTTATACGTTTTATTCCCTGCTCGATCTAAAAATTGTTCATGTTTGCAAATAGCAGAACACAGAAAAACATTTACACAGAACACATACTGTACTAACCTATAAACAGTCATATATACATATATAATTAATGCAACTTAGATAATGTACCTGGCTAGTAATATGCCATAATAGCTACAACAATAAAAACCAGCCATGAAGACAGCTTTACTGCAGCATTATTGCTCAGATTCTTGCACCTTCCTTCTTGTGCTGTCTGTCATGGCATCTTATTGCTTGGAGTAAATGTTTTACTCCAAGAAGAGTACAAGTGCTGTCACCAGAAAGAGAATATTTCAGTCACTTCAGAATTAGTGGTTAATCCAAATTCACTTTACTATCAAGTTAAAAAGATGTCAGCTAATGCTCTGCAGTTCTGAAGGCAGAGCATACGTTATCACCTACCTGATAGCTTCAGTTGTGTTATGTACACACAGAGATTTATATGGCTTCAAATGTGTGAAATGCCTTTCGTATTACAAGTAGGATTGAGCCAAACTCAAAGAACGTTATTAAACCACATTAACACGGAGCCTGGCAGATGCTCCTTCCACAGCGGTAAGCTGTCAGAGAAGTGAAATTTCTCCAGAGGGGAGCTGTGTCTCTCCCGAACAGTGCGGTACGTGGGACAGGCCACGCGATACGGCTGTCGTGAACTGCGCTGGGGTGGGATTCACGCAGGTGGACGAACACAAAGCCGCCCCGGCGCGGGAGGGCTGGAGGGCAACCACCCTCCCCATCCTGGGAGCAGGTTTCTCCACTGCCACCACCTGCAGCACCACGAGGAGAGAAGACCTCCTTCTCCGGACACTCTTCTCCAGCGGCAGAGACAATGTCCGAAGGACAAGCAGAGGCAGCACCCCTGAGCCCACCGCCACAAACTTCTGACCACTAAGGCTATACAGCCTTTTTACATTGTTGGTCTTCATTTTAAATTAATTTTTCTACAGACAGCTATAAAATTAGCAAAGGCAAAATGATTTGTTAAGCTGAACATACACCTTGGTTTTCAGCTTTGAATTCAGAGAATTCAGCAAAGAAGCAAGAACAGGAGCTTCATGACCACATTTTACAAACTATATAGAAGGGGGCTGAAATAACAAAGTTTTAAAATGTTGCTAATTTTTTTTTTTCCATTTTCTTCCATTCATCCAGGTGGGATTTTATTTCTATGTAAAATTTAATGCTAAACAGATATACTTTCAGAAGACCTCACGGTGCTGAAGCCACCATGGGACTGAAACCACGAGAGGAACAAGCAGGAACTGATCGCCCAGCTCTAGCCTGCTGTGGGACCTCCCCCCAGCACACCCATTCCGCTCACTAATTACTTCACCTCCCTGTTTTCGCTGTACTTTTCCTTATGCGCTTACATACATTCCAAATGTAATTGCATAAAAAATTGCCTGGTTCACCCAGGAACTAGTAAGTCCATGTAACTGCTATTACAAAACTCGAATCAAAGGCACTGAATGTTGCCATTGCAAAGTAATTAAGCCAGTAAAACTACCGGTGACTTGAAATGCTCTTTCATCAGTAAAGAGAATGCAATTATTTTTCTGCCACCTTTTCTTATTCTATTAGTCTGACATGCAGGAGCAGACATACTAAGCAGGCTGGTTTCTCACAAGGCTCCCTGTCTCTAGAAGCACATTTCTCACCCGGCTGTCTCCAGTGGAAGTCCTCCTTCACGCGCAGCTGAACGACTGATGGTCAACACGTTGCCTCCACTGTCAGGACTTAACACCCGGCTACCGAGCTTAAACACCTCCTGCCAGCTAAACCGAGCAGTGTCCTTAAACCCCTTCCACTGAATATCAAATAAAATTCCAAACGGTTACATAGCATGAGGTATTTGGGGGGGAAACTCATACGGCATTTTTTGCTCTATTTGTTTTTTACTAAGGGCATGATGGCTTCAGCAACAAGAACAAATGTATTGCTGAAACATAGCTGCTCACAGCAGTGACGCACTTGCATAATGTAATTCCAGGAATTCTTTCTGAAACCATGTGTTGCTATGCAGTGTATCGCAATCTCACCTTTCTCTTTTTTAACCTAATTCTGAATATATTTTTATGACAATAGTGTGTGAAAATGTAATTTTGTAACTTCTTGCCTCATCACAGCTCCTAAGCCAAGCAGTATCAATTGGCAGCGCTATTTGTATTGATAACCTTCAAAAGAAAATCAAGACCCTACACGAAGTGACATGAATAATTCATTAAGCCGCCCAAACGCTACTGTAGCACGGAGACAAGCAAGTCTGAACCTAGTATGAGGGGGCTCTAAACAAATAGATGAGCTGCCTTTTAAATTATTCAAAAAGCTGAGATCTCGCCACTCACGAGCCTTCCCAGAGGACGTTTACCACCGCAGCCAGCCAGGCTCAGGATCAGACCCAAGCCACAAGTGGGAAGTAGTCTGGGGAAAGCTCAAGGCTCTCAGCCCCCGGACCCTTCACCGGTCGGTGCGCTGGTGTGGCTGGAAACACGGACCCACGCGGAGCACAACCAGCGTTCCTCAGATCCAAAGATGAACAGCCCACTTCTGACCACTGAGTTTAACTTGGCTCTGTTCATCTCTTGGACAACCTGGCAGAAAGGGCCAGTTGACGCTGGGAATTCCGTGGTTATCAGCGTGGAGAGGTCGAGGGGACAGGGAGGAGCACACAGTTCAAATGCAGCAGGGTGCCGAACCCAAACTCAACGATGGAATAACATGATCCAAAATATTTGCTGGCGTACAAGACTGGCAGGCAACCCGCTACAGAAAGCTTTGATTTAACACAGTCAAAGGAGTTTTGTTCCAAGGAAAATAATGATTGTATAGTATTCCCATCTACCCTCAGATAACTGCAACAAGCAGCTGGACTTAGCAAAGTATCGAACAAGAGGGACTCATTCATACCTGACTCGCCAACTGCAGCACTGCGCGGGCACGGCAGCCCGTGCGGCCACCACACAATGCTTAAATACCTGTACAGAAAAGTCATTAAAATTTCTAAAGGTGGTTTTGGGGTTCCCCCTCCCCCGCCTCATAAATATCTTGTGGCATGTGAAGAAAAAAAAAATCCCAACATACTGGTTGTTAAAAGAGAATTCAACTCTAATGACAGGCTTCTGACTGTCAAGGATGAAATTACAATGTAATTAAGGATATTAATTGAAGAAAAATTGACCAATGGCTTAGCTACAGATCTGCTCTAGCAAGCAGAACTTAAATGAAGATAGAAACACAAGTTAATGTATTTTTCATTAAAGAAAGCAGAAAGGATAATTCTCCTTGATTTCCAATTGTAGTGAACTGCTCAGAGCAGTTTGCATTAAGTACCCAGAGAACCCTGTAAATGAGGCCAGTTTCTGCTGACCTCTAATACTAGTTGTTCACCTATTAGTTCTGAAGTTGTATTTAAAATATTCTCATCCTTTACAATAATAAATATTTCCAATCCTACAGCTGTTACCTGGATCTTCCACTGAGGCAATATGGCATGCTTCAGAATTTCATGAGCTTATTAATTAGAGTACAAGGTTGCTTTCCCACCCGCCCTGCTTCCTTTTTTTTGGTACCAACAGAAGTTAGTGACTGATAGCACAGAATGTTATTGCCCCATAGCATGTATAAGCAACAAGCAGCAACTCAGACGAGCCACCACCTAGACTAGGACTAGTCTGTAACTGGGACACCCACAGAGACAGTCCAGGCTGAAACAACTGTGTGTCATTTTTGACATTTAAAAATGCCACGCATAGCTCCCTCCAAATCAAGGGCTTACATCGCCAGTACCAAGGTTGCTGGAAGTCTTACAAGAGGTATACAGCAGCGTACGACAAATACAAGTAACGAGATTAGACAGTGAAATCCATTTGAGATTAATTGGTGAGTAATCAGACTGATGAAGTTTATGATCCTTGAACTCAGAGTAATACAAAGGTACAATGTCAACAATAAAGTGGTAACAGCTGACGAGAGTGCCCTTCTGTGAGGAAAACAAAATCCTTTTTTCTTCGGCTGGAGGCAAAGGCAGCATCGAACAATTTTAAAAGCAACAAGTGCACTTTCTCCTGAATGGTTCTCAAACATTAAATTAAATACTGCCTTTGCTCTTTGAGTAACCTTTGGTAATTGTTGGGAGAAAGAAATATTTGTGATGCTTTACAACTTGAGTGCAGCATGCATCAAAATTTATATTGAGACATATGAGCAGTAATGGGAACATCTTGCAGGAGAAAATGTGTTTATTTACAAATGCACAGCAACTGTATTTAAAGTAACATTAGGGAAGCAGAACAAGTCATGAAAAAATTATAGTGGAATATTCCCCCATAATTCCTTATTCTTTTAAAAGAACAAAACAAAACCAAACACCTCCCCCAAAACAAAACAAAAAAACCCCTTCACCGGAAATTAATTGGACTTAAAATCCACAGAATTAGAAACTGATTCATTCCAATATAAATAAGAAGCAAAGCTTAACTCAGCTCTAGGGTCAAAGTTGCAATTTCCAATATAGAAATTAAGTTCTCCCCAACCTAGACACATTCTAAATTAGGAAGTCTCCTGTTACCTTGTTTTTCATTTCATAGGCTTTGTTTCAGTTAAATGTCAGCAAACATTAAACACTACAGTACTTGAAAAAGAATTAACCCTTGAAATACTGTGGAGGACTAAGGCAACTTGTCAATGTTCCTCTACACCCAAGAATGGCAGAAAAGCTGTGGCAGTCCTTGAATTCAACAGAACCATGCTGACTTGGAGCCATTTAGGATCTGGCTCATGCCATCAGACTTATTTTCTTGCAATTATTGATTTGGGACAAAAAATTTCAAAGCCATAAAGGGCCATCAGAAATTATAAAGTGGGATTCTTCCACACGTGCCTTTAAAAATCCCAACTGCATTTCCCTTGCCCAACACCAAGCAGAGAACCCCTCCGAGCCTTTTTATGAGCTAAGACAGGACCTGGAGAGAGTTTCTTCCAAGTACTTCAGAGACAGATTTGGGCATCTGTCCCATTATTATTCTGATAGTCACAGGAATTGCCAATTTACTTTTCCCTAATGTCCCAATTTCCATCTCCAATTTACAACTTGTCTGAACAAAACACCAGAAGCTCACCAAGCTGATAAGCAATTCTTTAGGATCATTACTGCATTCAATTCTTTGTATGTTCAGATTTTTCTAGATGCTCCCCAACCAATTTCTCCTCCTCGCTGTGCTGTGTCTCACTGGGAGCTGCACTCATTTCTTTGAAAGCACTTTGTTATTTCATTGCCATCTTATCTGACATCCACCTGACCTGTGCAGAAGTACAGCTACTGTGTTTATAGTTCGATTCTGTCTGGAAAAAGAACTTTTTTTTTTTTTTTAAATAAGCACTGTATGAGGAAATTAATCAGCAGAAAAACAGTGCTTTCTATTATTGTTACTCAAGTCCTCAGTACCGAAAATATTGATGACCACCGTCCTGCACACAAAACCAGATCTCCCCTCACAGCACAAGGTGGGGAAAACTTGGAGAATGATTTCTTTTCATTTCTCTCTTCCCTCACTGGTTATAGGAAAATGGATTGAGTAATCTGGCTGGTCCCTACCAGTCCTATGTCTTGTCCTGGGAAGAGACCACGCTAAGGAACAAATAAATTCAAAACACTTAAAGAGAAGCTTCAATAAAAGTGAAAGAAAAACACAAGCTACTGAACAAAAGAAATCTCTTGCTGGGGAATGAGGAAAATGCATTTTACAGTGTCCATCACCAGCATGAATCTAGTAAAGCAAAATATTGAAGTAGGTGGTGTACAGCTTGGTGGGAGCAAAACCAGAACATTTCTTATCATGTACATGGTGCTATTCACACATGAAGAACTTTTTCCATCATCCGTAAGGAACGGCGGGAGGTGCCATTTCTTATAAAAACTCTTTTCTTAGCTGCTAATCTTGGGAAACCCTTTAAAGATCATCCTCACCTCCTCAGCAATACTATGGCAGACAGAATTCAAGTCTGCCCTTCTCCTGCCATCAGTGTTGTTTTCCCACAAACCTCACTTCTCAGCATGACCCTCTCTTTGGTGCCCAGTACCAGATCCAACCCTCTTTATTTTGTGTCTTTTCACCAGAATTGCGTCTCCTCAACAGAAGCCCATCTCAAGACCCAATTATTTTTGATCCACGGTTTTGACCGGACTCTGGCTACATGTAAATACACCTCTATCCGTGTTTCCCACATCAGCGTCACTTACAGTGGCCCAGAAGTGCCACAGGAGTTTGAAGGCTGAGGAGCACCAACAGCACATCATCTTGCCAGAGGTGAACCCTTCACCAGGCCTGCTAGCTTGCTTCAAAATTACTCATCTTTTACTTACCCTGAGATTACAGCAAACTTTTTAGAAGTACTGTACTTTTTGCCTTTAAAGGACAGGCACCTGTCCTTTAAAGCTGGGTTTTCTTCTAACAAATTCCAGACATGGTTTCAACTCTGCATTACAACAGGCGCCTTCGGCTATATCGTTCAAACTGTTTGAAATCAAGTTAAACAGCAAGAAGAACAGAGTTACATTTGAATCAGAGTAGCTTAAAAAAATAGAAAACAAATATGCTACGCGAGTAATGACTCTAGCTGTGCACGCTGAGACTCTTTAGCATGCATATTTATAATGAGGATTTACTGTGAAACTGTCACTGCATCTTAATACTACAGAAATTCAAACTGCATACTGAAAGAGAAAAAGATTGCTTGAAATTTAGCTAAACCGGTGCTTCTATCTGACATACCAGCAAACCAAAGGAAAAAAAAGGTTTTAATTTCAGTAGGTGGTACAATTTTATGACAGAGGGAAATAAATTTTCATAGAGTATGATTGACGTTTCTGGAAACTGTGTTAGCTTTGTTTCCAATCATCACGTCAAAATAGATTTGGCTGTTTCTATTCAGATCAGCACCATAATCAAAAGACTAGAAAATATCTTCCTACTACACCATTTTGAAGTCATCTCTTCATTTTTGCAGTAGGACTCCCCTCTGATCTTGAAACCTACAATATTTAATAAAAAAAAATTTCTTCCAAAAGCCAGGACTCGTTTTCTTCATCATCTTTATAGTATTCCAGGTGTGACAAAACTTCTCTTTTGAAATACTGTATTGTCCTACAAATATTCATTATTAAAAAAAATTCTGTGCTCTCTCAAAACATCACGCAATTTTTGAACTGTGATTACTTGTAGAAAGTCATTTCCAACCCTAGCAACCTACAGAAACACTGCTTGCTATATCCATGCTGAAAGCCGAGCAGCAGGTAGTGGGAAAGATGTACGAAGGTCACAAGGATGATTTGATACTAGCGTCATGGTTTCACAGGTTGTCAATCTATCATGAAAATTCCCTCTGGAGGTTCACAAACAGGTCCAACCAGACGAGAATTACTCTCCTCTAACATGTACCAGGAAAATAGCCTTCCTTACACCCTTCTCCTGTAATTGCCTGAAATCATGGTATCCAAGACACTGAGAACACACTGGTTTATTCCATACCTTCAGCAAATGCAGTTTTGCTCAGAGACGCTACCACAGAGAAAAATAGCAGATTTAGAAGCAAAGTGAGGAGGCTCAGTGCTCAACCTAGGGACGGCTGATCTCAGCGAAGGAGGAAGGGCAACAGCAGGGGGTCACTTTTTTTATACTGAAAGAGAACAATGCATCTGCTCTAGTCACAGCACAGCATGCTGGCCTGTAACCTCATGTCACTAACTTTGGAGATGATCTGATGTAAGCACACCCAGTTCATGAGCTGCTCAGAAGTTTCACCTCCCAGTTCTGAGGCTTCTGATGTTTATGATTTATCCAGCTGGCCATTGATTTATATTGATGTAACCCAACCAGCCAGTTCAAAGATTTAAGTAACAGTACCAGATTTACGTCTTCTTCAAAACATCTTCAACAATGTCATCTAAACTACAATAAGAAATTAATTTTTTCATTCATTTTCCTGGGTTTTAACTGATCTTTCTGAAAATGACTGCAGTGATTCAACAGCAGTCAGTGATTGGAGATCATCTTGGTCGGCCATCCTCTTGCATGCTCCTGGCCACTTACAGTATCAAGACCACACCAAATGCATTTTTCTGCCTCAAAGCCATTTATGTGAATAAATTATCTTCTAGGACCGATGGCATAAGGTCAGAAGACAAAGGGTGAGTGACTGCTCATTCACTTTAGGAGGGATTGATGCTAAACATTCACACCTAACTAGCTCATGCAATTACTGGTTAATTCCAAATATTAAGGATGTTTAAATTAAATGTCATTTACTTACAAAGAATAAAAGCAATAAGAGATTGAGGAAGAATTGTGACCTTTTGTAGCACCAATTGGATTCACATGGATGCAGCCTCCACCAGCCCACAGCCACTTAGGTGAGAGATGCCTTATTCTGCAGGTGTCAGGAGCACTGTTTGCCAGAGACAGAGTCTTCACACTCTAACATTCAGGTTTGTCTTGCCATTTAACTGATCAAATTATCATCTGATAGACCAACATGGCAATCTGCAGGCCCAAATCCCTCACCTGCCAATACAAGTTATCGTTTATATTTGAAAACCAGGCCTCTGTGCATTTTCTCTTAAATAACACATCAGTCTCAATCCTTTTGCTTACCATAAGTAAACGACTTCAGCAATTACTGTCTAGGCAGTACAACTGCTCTGTTCATAGGATTTGAGAATGCATGGTGGTGCATTCCCAATGGTCTGTACAGTCCAGGTTGGCTCCAGCAACATGGACGATACTAACATTTTGTTACATGGTCACGCCATTTACAGAGAAAACTTCCAAGGACAAGGACAGAAAAGGTGTTGGGCAAATCAACAGCAGCTGTGTAGAAGTGCAGCAGTTCCAGAAGAACGTGCTGAGTTTATGAAGTCCCACAGTACAGTCTCGTTTTATTAGAATGTCCCAAACTCAAGCAATCCCAACTGGCTGGAGTATTTATGAGCAGAACACAAGTGCGGTCAGGTAAAACAGCCCTTACTGGGTAAAAAAATTTACAGGCAAGCCATTTGCTATCCAAGAGAGCAATAAAGTAGTTCCTGAAGTACAAATATTTACAGGCAGAACCAAACTCTTTGAGCCATGAGTTACCGGAAGGTTGTGACTGTGCTTTCACCCTACCAGCTGCTCAGTAGCAGCAGTTGGAACAAACTCTTCAGCTCCTATCTGGAAGAATTAAGTCAAAAACTGGTTTTAAAATTGAGACAGTGCATGCATTTCATCAGCTGTACAACTCAGTGAAAGTGAAGAGAAAATCAGACTAAGAGATGTGAAAAACACTCATATGAACATACTTTATGATGATGAACATATGATTAATGTGAAATAGAAACAAGTACTTCCCTCTAGCTAATTACCACTCAAACCTCAGAAGTCGAACACTGAAATGTAAAATAAATATCATCTGGCATTTCCACATGCTACTAATTTAATCCATTTAATAATCACAAAGAATTTTGAACTACACTACCGTTGTATCCATATATATAACAAGGCGGTAAATAGAAAACACCTGATATACCCTTGAACCACTGGAATGTTGCGAAAAGTCCCCAAAGCTGCTCTCCACAAGCACTGAGTTTGTCCTGAATCAGCTACTTTTTTCCTTAAGAAGCTGAGGACATAGGGGGATTTCTGAAGACATCAGATGATGTGCAACTGCAGCAGAGTAGTTTGACTTGCATCAAGATTTACTCTAGAGTTAAGCTAGTTCAACAATAAAGGTTGTCAAAAAGAGACTGAAAAGACCATGGTGCCTATGCTTAACTGACCTGCTCTAAGCATCAACTCAGTGAAGCTGGGAATAAAGCCCAAAAGTTGGTAGAAATGCAGAAAACTAAAATAAATATTTGACAACATGTAACAACTGATTATTTCTGATTTGAATTAGAGCAGATGAGGTTATCGGCCTCCTTTTTATAATGGCAGTACTCTGAGCAAACTGGTAGTGGCCTGAACATAAAAAATGTAATTGCAGTCAAACAGAGCAAAACCTCAAAAAAGTGCAAGAGAGAGCTTCTCCTGTTGTGCAGCATTCTGGAATGCAAGAGCTACTATCAGCACAGGTTGGCACTAAAATAAGCCATTTCTCTCAGCTCTACTCTGCTTGCTGTGAAAAATAATGATCTGTTGATCTTGGTTTGTCATTCAAACTGTGTACCCACTAAGTAAGCATCTGTCTTTTTACTGGATCTTCTTCTGTGATGTTTATCAACTGTCAAAACAAAACAGAAACAAAAATACAAGAACAAAACTTCTAGAAATACTTTTAAAATTACATTTGTCAAAAAGCCCTGACAATAATGGCCACCAGAGTTCAAGAAAACCTCATCTACGATGATATTATGATCACGTATATGTCTACACACAGAAGTATGAATTTATATTTTACTTCCACTATCAGTACAATTTTGAGTGATAAATCCAGTTTGCACTTGCATTATGGAAAGTCAGTGTGAATGGTTTCTGCTCCGTTATAAAATCGAAGGCAAGGCTTTGCAGGACAAATTTACAAAAATAACAAACTTTCAAAATAATAATTATTTTATCATCTTCCCATTTCTTTTTAAGACAGCAGATTAGCAGGTGTTCTTTCCCCCTCCTAAATGTGAAAGCCATCCAAATAATTCCCTGTCAGTGGACATTTTATCTTACACTATCTCATAACTTTTCCAGAAACACAGTAAACACCATATCTAAATGGTGAGGATGAGAGTCTGTGATTTGAAAGTAAAGAAAATCACTACAGCTACCGCAAGATAGTCTAAAAGAAAGGATCAAAGTTTCCACTGGCAAAGCCAGTGTGAGTGCAACAAGCTTTGGTTTACGTGTATATGTCTGAAACATATGCCCAAGTAGCCTTGTTAAAATACTGCATTCTTAAATAAAGAATCAGGCATTTTCTGAAATGAGAGCTGAGCCAAACTGGGGAAGACCAAGCAAAGGGGAGTAGTGGCTCCTCCGCCTGGGACAGACAGAGGCAAAGAAAAAGGTGCTTGTGGCTTTGGCTGGGCAAGGCAAGAGCTTTGCTTTGTTTTACTTGAGGATTTAGCCTGAACTGGTGTGCTTGAATTAATAAACAGTTCCCTGAAGAGAAGGCCTGAATGAGATTGATTTCTTTATGGGATTTCAATTCTCCTAAGTGGGAGAAGAGAAATCTGTCAAGTACCTTAGCGCCTATTAGACCCATGAAGCCAAGAGAATCCAGTCACATCAGTAGGAACCAAGTTACCACAACTTTCCAAAACCAGGCAAAAGGAAGTCTCCAAACTGGAAGGTATTTGAAGTCAACAATTTCTTCAGACTTAAAAGAAAAAATCTGAATTGCATCAGAAAAGAATACCAAAGCATTAAGTGACTTGAACTTCCCTTCAACAGGTGATAAATGACCTTTATCTTAACACTTTCTGCAGTTCCCCATCACTGAGTAATGATAAGAAAACCAAGTCATCTACATGCTGACTTGCTGCAAGAGACACCTGCAGTGCTAAGACACAGATTTAAGCCAAGGACAAGGCAGCAGAGGAATACAAACACCCTTTGATGAATTTTTCCACATGTTCCTGCAATATGACGAACACTGGGGAGCAAGAAATAATCCATAACATTTTCAATTTGTCAGTGGCTGGATTTGGGAGAAGAGGTGAGAGCAGGGATGGACCCTGTACCAGGCCCATGCTGGGTGGACCGTCAGCCCCACAGACCTTACTCATTTTCAAAGATCACTACCCGGCCCCCAGTGGCTGGAGCTCACTGCAGCACTCCCACCAACTCCCCTTTGTAATTCAGTTGCAATCCAAGAGCTTCCCATCAGGAAACCGTCACCAGAAAGCATCTCTATTCCCTGTAGCAAAACAGCTACGGGGGAAAAAAAAATCAATCTGTGCTGAAGCTGCACAGCATCATCCTAAGTGGAGTATCCAAATGGCTACTTGTGGCTTTTCATCGCAGATGCCTTCAGTTCACCATGTGGAAGCCAAGTTAGTTGGTAATCGAGAGGAAGATTCAAACAGGAGAAGGATTACGTTCATCAGAGAGAGTCAACCTGAAGATGATGTTAAAGGACCTCCTGCTAGCCCTAGTCCTTTCCTGCATCAAAGCCTGGCTCAATTTCCAATTACAAAGAATGCCCTTGGAAATAGATTCTCATTTAACACTTCAATAATGTTCTGAACTTAAGAGTTAGGTACACCGCCGTGTACCCAATTTGTGTGCACAACCACGCTACTGTGTAAAAAAACCCCACCAAATAATTGACTGAGTAGTGTCAAGGTTGTAATTTGTCACACTCAGAAAAATCCCCCAATCTGTGCACAAACAACATGCAATTTAGATGTTCAAGTACATTCCTTTCTAAATAATCTGGATAAGCAGCCAGATAGCATAAGAAACTGCACTGCAAAGACAATTTTCTCATTATAGACACTACAATTGCACCTGGAAACATGAGTCAGCATTTAATTCAAGTCTTCTCTTACCGTCACATCCCAAGATTTATGTGAGCTCCTTCCAGCTCTCCAGTTGTGGACAGACACTCCACATGTTTAAGCCCCTGTTGCTCACCTTCCCCCCACACCGGGGATGGGACAGGAGGAAGCCTGGCTGGAAAGCTGACATGCCGTTTTGGACAGAGCCAGGAGAGTTTGGGGGAAAAAGAGATTCAGGGCAGTTGCAAAAAGCTGCAAGATGTGCCTGTAAGTGATTTAAATGTGGATTTTTCCCCCATTTTTCTGCCGTGGGGCTAGACTATCTATATTAGTGCATTAACAGTGCATTAGTGCAGCTGGAGAATGGAAGGAGCCTGAGCCAGCCCCTCCTGCCTCACAGAAAATACTCTGTCCTCCCTCCGTATCAGCACTAGGGACTTCAACAAACTGGAGCCAGGGCTGGCGCTGCCGTGAATCAGCCCTCTGTGCCCAGCTGCCTCGCCAGGCGTGGGGATGCACCCTCCGACACATTCAGACATTCACTCAGCTTTCAACCGCTCCGCATCACCAAGGAAAGAAAAAAAAGCGAAGGGAAGCTTTTATGCTCTTTGCAGTTTAGCCAGTGCCCTGACAGAGGCAGACGGGACTCCTGATCCCAAAAGCGCGGTCCCTGGGCACGGGGCAGCGATGAATAGCTGCTCATGAAGCTCTTCCACAGCCTAGGCAGGCACAGCATGACTTCTGCCATGACTGTTCCTAGCAACCCTCCAGTTTAAAATATCTTAGAAAAAATCCTAGTTATTGATGGTCTTGATTAGGCCATGTGTTATCATTAAAATCATTCTAAAGGCACAGACCATTTATTTAGTATGAATTTTGAGTTACTGTGAGAAAATGAAACTACTCATTTTCCGAGTACATTTATTCTCATCTTTCTAGTAACACTCTGGGAAGGCTTATCTAACACCCCTCCCCCTTCCCAATCTCCATTACATCCAGGAGGGAGATAACGAGGTGCATAAGGAATGCACTCGTTGATCAGAAAGACTGGTGGAATCATTAACAAGGTTCAGATGGCAGGATGGCACAGACAGGGCCCTAGAGCACTCTCCATGGAAAGCCTGAAGGAAAACATGTCTTAAATGCATCAGAAGTGGTCCACTTTGCCTTGTAATTTGGCTCCCTAGAAAGATATTTCCAGGAAAGTTTCCGTCATGAAGGTGAAGGAGCAGAAGGAGATTAATTAACCAGCTGAAAGAAAGCAGACACTGAAGTTTGACAGCAATAAACTCTCCCCTACAATAAATAAGATTTTGTTGGACAGGAACAACAGCTCTACAAGTTTTTCCTTTCTAGATGATCTGAAATAGTTTTTAGCCTGGAAATTTTCTTTCAAAGGATTCTGGAGTTTTAAAAGCTCAAACCATATTTAGGAAAGACAAACAATCGAGGAGTTCAGCCTGCTCCTGATACATCCTTGTGAAACGCAAGTTGTCTTTGGGGTTTCCAGAATAATAGGACAACATGCCTATTTTTATCTAATGAAAGCTCACTTCACTAATTATGAACTTTAGGGGAGGCATTTTTAGGTACTCAAGTAATGAGACTGGTTCCTCTATGTCCCCTCCATACTGCATGGGGACAGCTAGCCCCTTTCACAGACCACAGCTGGAGGTGCCGATGTTGCTACTGATGTTCTCTAGAGAGGAGCATATTTCTTTGTTAGTTATACAAAAGAGATTACTGTCGGAAGATGACAGTATCCCCCAGACTGATGAACCCCACTGTTTCAAAGTCTCACCTTACATACAAACGAGTAGGTGTAGACACTCACCAGTGTAATGCAAATCCTTCTTGGGAGGATGGTACATAAACAAAGCTGCACACATAAGAGATGAATTGGTGAAAATTTCTTGATTGGATGTTAGAGAGCAGGCAATCAATATAAGGACACTTTAGGTTTTGCAGATTAATGAATGTATTTTATGGGAATCTTGATGACAGTGTCCAGGAGCTTCAGATACATCCTTGATAACAATTCAGTATCCTCAAACAAGAGTTAAGGCCATTGGCTTATCAATTACTAAATAACTAAAACCACCACTCTCTGATTGCCCAGTATTACTTCTTGAAGCATCCAATTTGTTCCTCTCTACAAACCACTGTATAAATTGGTCTGATGGACTCCAGCTCTCCTTATCTATTTTATTTCATTTGACCATCTGTTGTCAGGTGTTACAGCAGCAAGCCTGCTTTCTAGGGTAGTTAGTAGTTAATGAAAGAAAAAAGGAGATGATCATCAATCACTTTGAAATTGTCTCCTTTTCTTTAGAGAGGGCAATGGAAGAGTTAGCAGAAGCAAGGCAATACAAGGGAGGAAGTGGAAGCGACTGACTTCATCCCTGCCACACAATCTCTTGGCTTGCCAGCAGCTGGATTAACAAGCAATATGGTAAAGATTAACACCTGTAAATGGCTTAAGAGAAGGGCACATAAATCATTTTACTACTATTACTCTATCCTGAGTTCAGAAAAAAGAAACCAACCCTTTTGCTACTGTTCTCTACATTGAGAGAATGAAGTTCATACCTCAATGTTTATAAAAAGCAGCTACAAATATAACAACACTGAGAGATGACGACTCAAAAAACTCTGGACACAGCAGAACTTTTTTTTAAAGATAGATATGCCAAGTAAATATGATTATTGCTGCCAAAACTCAGTAATTCACTAAAAGCTGTTGAAAAAAGCCTATGTAATAATAATGCAAAACAAATACATGTACAAACACTCATACAAGCAATATTTACATGCATTGCCATGCTTGTCAAAGATGAATTTCCATGCTCTAATCACATAATACTGGTAACATAAGATTATACATCCTTCTCAGAAGGAAATTAGTTACTACCAACTCCAGTGGTTACTGATCCTAGAAATCATTACTAACTTGAGCAGTATTTGCATACAGAAATTGTCACTCTGCTAACACTGCTGCAGTCCAGCTTCAACATGTGAAGAAGCGGAAAGCAAGCACTCTGGCTAGCCAAATTGCTCTGATTTGCCCACCATTGTGCTCATCTTCAGGCAGGAGTTTCTTCTCTCTATTCCTGCTACAAAGCTGCTCCCCTTCTCTTTCTATAGAGGAGAACAAAGGTTCTTGGAGAAGCTAAAAAGAAAGAAAGGGGAAAAAAACCCGACACTCACTCCTGTGGAAGGCAGAACACTACATAAGTAAAAATTTCTTTTATTTTATATTTGGTGCTGCTCTTGTGCAGATACCAGGTAAAAAAAGCATAGTGAGTTTCTCATGAGTGAAGGTCACAGAGCCAGGTTCTCCATTCCAGCGCGCCTGTTCTGCATTGCATGGTCACAGTAAGCCGCAGCACATCACACAGCACTTGTCTGGCAAAGCAGACATTGCAGATTTAAGATAAGCAGCAGCTTTAGAGATATGGCTTGGCCTGGGTGATAACTATTTTTAATATCCATACCTTTGCCAAATTTTTATTAGTAAACTGTAATACAGAAAAATACAAACACAGTATCAAATATTTTTATTTATTTCAGAACTGGATGCTAAAGAAAATTAGATTTATATACAGTCTGCACAAGAGCAGATCCTTTACTATCCTGAGTAACTTTGTGTTACAGTGTGACATAGGGAACCAACTATAGTTTGCAGAAGCAGATTTAAATTAATGTCATACCATTATGCAAGGTCCTAAGGGCAACAAGGTATAAAGTAATACATGTTGAAAATTCTAAGATATCAGTCACTACTATTCAGTAAGACTTAAGTTTCCAAGCATTTCTGAGATTCCACTGGTAACAGCTACCCTAAAGCTTGTTGATGGGTTTTTCTTGTGGCTGCTCTGAGCATTTATATTTGGGAGCATCAGTTTTCGTTTTCTTTTACAGTGATCAATAGAGCTATGACTAGCAAATGGTCATAACGAGTTTATTTACTGATGTGAATGCAGAAGTCAACCCAACATTCTGAGTTACCTGGACATTTTGAATATCTTATTCTAAATACCAGGGTAATTATTTCTCAATGAAGTATTTATGTCATGGTCACAGCAATTAATAAGGCATCTTTCCACTATTTCTGCATGCCCCATTTCCTTTAAGTGTGGCAAGTGTGTGAGTTAATCAGCTCTTCAGGACAGCTGGAAGAAAAATGCTGCACCACCATCACACATTCTGGCCACAACTAGTAATTGCACTGATGAAAGGATTAACATGACACAGGCTGGTATGAAAGGGAACACATGCCCAGCACACTGCGCTCTTGGCATGTCACTGCTATGGAAATGGATGCCTAAACTAATAATTTCTCTTAATTTTGAAAAACCTCAGCACAATTTTTTTTCAATCTAAATGTATTTTATTTTCAGACCACAGATTAAATCCAGCTGCTGCTAGGTTCTCCTTTTAACCTTTGCATCTTCTATAGTTTATCTTTTCATCCAAAAATACAAGGTAAAACCAACTCAGACAAAGAAAGCCTGCCCAAACTCCTACATAACTTTCAGGTCATCAGGCAGCTACAGAAAGCTGGCCTCAGCTCTTCACAGCAGATGAGAACAAGGTCTGTAAGTACCTGCCATGATGAGCCCGCCAGATATTTCAAGCAGCTCTGGCTACCTTTCCAGTCCACCGCATGAGTACAGACCAAGGGCAATTGGCTCTAGCCAAATGTAACATTGCTTTATCCACACGCTATGGGTCTAGAAAGAGAGACACAATAAGGAGACAAAGAACTGACCTTCCTTACTGTTGTGGACCTAATGTTTTGCAAGCTTATTCTTGAAAGAAGGGAAATGCATTAATTTCATGTAAATTAACTTCAGATGCAGCTGTAGAATTCCACTGAGTTCTATTTTCTGTGTGTGCATTAATGTACATGCAAGCACACACATGTGTACGTGCTTCCATGCACACACAAGAACGAGGCAAGGGGAATGTTTCTCCAATCTGCAGAACTGGTAAAACAGGCTGAATTTTGCAACAACTTGTGGGCCTGCGTAACAAACCTAGAATCTACGACTTTTGGAGTAGCTACCAGGAGGGAAATGATCTCAGAGGGTTTTGTCATCATTCCCTTGGTAACGGAAACTAATTTTTGTTATCATTCCCTTGAACATACTCCCCTTTCCAATGCGGGCAGATGATACGCTTCTTACAGCGCTGATTATCACCAAGATCCTCGCAGGGGAGGATGCAGCAGAAAACTGTTTATTGGCATTTATCCTTCATCTCCTGCCCACTGCAATGCCTCAGTTCCCATTCCACAAAATGTACTTTGCACTTACTTGCAAACTACCTACAAGCTCTCTGGAAGCCAGAAAACCCAACATACAGCTCCTGTTTTCTTCTTCTCTTATTTTAAGGGCACTGAAACTGTTTTTACCTCCCAATAATGGGTAAAACTTATATTAAGTGAAACTACAACCAATTCCTCAGAACACAACTGCTCTATTGGGCACATCTTTATTATTAAGCTTTTAGATGTATCAAATAATGCTATAAATATTTCTGTACTAGCCACTAGAACAGCCTTTAATTTCAGGTTGTGGGTTCCCCCCCGCCCTTAACATTTAAGTAATTATTTTGCCCATCACTGGTCAGCTTTCACCCTGACAGTATACCCATTCTTGAAACCTCTTTGACAGTACACTGAAAATCCCAAACCACACTGCTGGCATCACTGGGTTAAGTAGGAATTTTGCTGCTAATGTGTCTGGAGAGGCACGGATAGGTAACTCATGGGATTAAGTAAGAATTTTTCCAAATTATTTATCACAAGTGTATGATAGTATTTAAATTCACCTGCAAAAACAGCATATGCATGATTTGTACATTATGAAGTCAATTTATCATTGTATATTAGCACCTGTCTATCTCTAACAAATGAGTAGCCTGAGGAAATCAGTGGGATTTTTCACCGACTTGGAATTAAGCTTGTCTGTAACTACCTTGACGAATCAGATCTAACGTCTCCTTGCTAGATAGACTGCGGAATACATATGCAACAGACTGAACCCAAAAAAAAGAAAGTTTGCCTCAAGCAAGTTTATTTACTACATTACATATCGTTCCTTTAATGTACAGCACTTAGTGCAACAGGGTGCTGGCCCCAATCAGGATTCTGAGACATTACAGTTGTAAGTAAATAAGTAAAGCTGGTTTAAAAAAAAAAAAAAACAACAAACCAAAACCAAACAAAAAAACCCACCACAACAACAACAATCACACTGAAGAGGAAAAAAATAAGGTCTATTTCTAAGCCATAACTATGGTAGAAAGGAAGTTAATAAACCTGCCAATAAAACTGGCAACCACACACAAACCTTGATCTGCTATTAATGGAACAGAAAATATTAACTTTTCTATAGAATTTTTAAAAGCTCAACAACAGTCTCTGATACAGTTACATATTTGCTACATAATTAGGTTAGAAAGCCCTGCAGGAAGGTCTTTCTTTTGTGCCGTATTCTATTATGTCCTTACAATAGTCTGCTATAGATTTTTCAGCCACATTTAACTCTCTAAGACTTTTTCAAAAGGTTATTCAGAAATAGCTACTTCCACACGCATAAAAATAAGGAGACCCACCAGACAGCAGGTTCACAATAGCGACCCGAATCAGTGTGCGTGTGAGAATTTTTAAGCCAGTGAAATGGGAAATAATGGCAGCTGAGAGATCGGCAGATAACGCACCTGGGAAGGCAGGCTGCTGGAAGCCCAAAGACACAAGAGAGAGGACCCAGAGTCACTAAGTCAGTCTCAGAATTTAAGGACAAAAGCAATTACGAAGAATCCATGTCAACAGGTTTGTGGACAGGTCTCTCTCTATACATGCCCAGTAGCTCTGACCGTTTTTGCATTAATGTACGTTTTCAGTTTGGAGTGTCACTACATTAAAGCCTTAAAAACATCATCACAGGTAAGTTGAGGACCCCTAGACAAAAGGGGAATTGGTTTTATTCTGTGACAGCCTGCAAGGAGAGTCTCCTTGCACCAGTAAATTATACATTCACAATAAATACTCACCATTCCTCCCGGGACAACGCACTGCATATATCAGTGGGCTCTGAGGGTCTCGCTTTCCTGACATCCTTCTGAAAACGTGTCACTACTGCAACCTGCACACCTGGGAGGGCAGCAGACCGCATCCACCCCGGACTGCCCGGCCGGCTGCGCTTCTAGTGATGGGGCTTCCCGTGCTTCAGGGACAGCATCTCCAAATAAACCATCAGAGGGGCAAACTGCGGCCAGAGAAAGTAAAAAGAAAGAATGAACAAAACAGTTAGAAGTGGGGTGAGAAGGTGCAAAATAAGCTCTCTCAAAATAAGATCAGTATTACTCTGTGCTCTGGTTTTCACAGAGGCAAAGCATGGCAGCTAAATAATTTTAACCATTAATCTCACGCCTCCGTACAAAGCAGTCAGGTTTTGTCACTAGCTTTTATTCCACACTGAACCTTCAATTTGTTGAAGTGTCAATCTAGGTGGCTTTGTTGGAAACCAATGAGGTGAGATTATTTGAGCAATTATGAACTAGAATGAATTGCTGCATTTCAGAAACCTGCAAACAAAAAAATAATAATAGAAGATAACCCTTTTCATTGTTCAGCAAGAACACTGGTTACAAGCTTTAAACACAAGAGATGCAGGTCACCGCTGAGACATGCAGAAAATGCACGTAAGTCTTGTTTTTCAAAATTTTAAATAGTCATGAAAGAAGTAAAAATGTTTGGGATATTTTCTCACATTTATTTTGCTGAAGTTTCTCTTGCCACATCAGGATTTGCCACTTTTATGCTTTAGTTTTTAGAAAGCGTGAAAAATTTGCATAGAACTACCTTCCAGCTTTGTGCCTGCAGAGGATCTAACAAGTTGCTGGTAAATCTCTTTGTTTATAAAGCGTACAAACTGAGACGCATGCTAATGTAAATTAAGAACAGACTAAGCCTCTTACCTATTTCAGTACTTTTTGCCTATATTTTCACATCAAGTGCTTAAGACAACAGGGAGGAGATTTTATAGTGGCCAGCGACTAAAAAACCAAATACATGTCCTTATTGCTAAGGGATTGTATTTCCGTAGTATACAAACTTGGGCAATTTATTTAACGAAAAGCAGGGTATGTTGGCCTTGATCCAGCAAAGGATGTAAATAAATCCAGATTAGCTAACTGCATTAAGGACAGATGACTGGACTGTGCACTGCATCTTCGCTGCAAGAAGTGAGTAGCCTACTCCTAGACTCCCAATCTCTGAAACAGCCTGGTGTAGCTCAGAGTATCCCTAAGATTAACAAAGTCACACTCCACCACAGTCTTTCAAACTCTAGGAAATTTCTTAAGCTTTAACTTGATGAAAGAAAGAAAGCAGTGTTTCTATGCAGATATGCTAGACAGACAGATATGCTGGGTACCTAGAGCTAAGTCCTGCGCGCTTCACTAAAATTGTGTGTTTTAAAAAGGCAAAACTACGATGTGCTCCAGCTTTCCTTGTGAAGAAATTGAAGGCTGGCAAGTTCAGCACAAGGTGTCATTCATGAGTATTTCCTCAAAATTGCTTGGCCAACAGACCACAGATAGTGTTTGTGATTACTACTGATTCCCTCTTTGGTTAAACTGGGAATCAAGCTCGCTCTTTAGCTCATGTGTGCTACTGAGTTGCTCTAGGAGCAGGATCACCTACTTGTAAGGTGTGTTGGGTGGGAAAAGAGAGAAAAACAGGAGCTGCTAAACACTAATAAAACCTGGAAATGAGCACACTACAGTCCTCTGCCTTGGTTCCTAAGCAGAGAGTTTCCCATCAGCCCCACAGTTGGGCTGAACACGTTACCACCACTCTGCCAGCTCTACGGAAACTCTGGGATGTAACCTATAAACAGAAGTTCACCTACTGAAAAAGGTATTTGTGCTTCTTTTCAAGTGAGTGGCCAAGGTCAGAGGGTTTCTTTATTCATGAGATTTTGGCTTTCCTTCTCATAGAAGCAAGACCCAACAAATGTGTTTTTCCAACATCCTGATTTAAGTACCCCCAAGGCACACAGCAGAGACTAGAAATTCTTCTAATTAGAGACCACTTTTCAAAAAATTTAGCCCTTGTTGCTGTCTTGCTCAACGTCATATGCTAAGCGGCTGGTGAACAAACAGATCTGCTAACTTTCAGCAGAGTGAAGAATTAAAATCCAATTTAACTTCAGTACCAACCCTGGTATTTGACACTGTCAAAACAATTTTCTGTTTTAAAGCAACAGCAGACCATGAGTGAGACAGCAGAAGAAAACTGGCAATGAAATGAGACTTTGTAATCTTTTTTTTTTTTTCCTTAAAATTAGACTATTTTTTAAGAAAAAGGTTGATCAAAAATATTAATTATGCAAACTATTAGTTCTAGATCCAGTATTTGTGGTTCTGCTGGATTACTAGCTTGGATTCTAAGTTTAAATTAATAACTGAATAAATGTTTTCCTTAGGTAAATTCTTCATATGAAACATGCATTGCCCAAAATATCTTAAACTCATCCTACTGGGTTTTTTCCCCCTCCCCATAATATTGAACTTGGTGCGTAACAAGTTGCATAGACTGGTGAACAGGTAGAACAGTATCAGTATTTCTGTAATTTTATACTTTGCTGTTACTGTTCAATAAAAATAATTGCCTGTAATCATCCAGTATCTTTTCTTAAAGATCATTAAAAAATTATTCTTAGAAATTAATCATTTTTCACATTAAAATATAATTGCCAATAGTACTTTATTGCTCAGTACTGAATGTATCACTGTTTTTCAACTTATTTCCTACCCTACTTTTCTCAATGCATCATTCATCATGAAATAATCAGGACAGCAAGGACTAAATTTTACGTCATCGTGATGTTCTACTTAAACAGTTCATCTGACATTTTAACATTCACTATAAACCTATACTGAAAATAAAGCACATCAGTAGCTGGCATGTACCAGCTAAGGTGAAGGGTTTCAGCAAAGTAGGAAGAAATGTTCTGAACACAACTGGCAGGTCTTGGCCACTGAATAAAATCCATATTTTTATTTTAAGTTATCTTGGAATTGAAATAAAATCCACTTCTACCTTTAGCTACCAATTTAATTGATATTGATAGTCCCATGTGCTCAGTCTTTAACATACACTACATTCCTGCTAGAATAATCATATAGTCCTCAAGGATTTGCTTCTGATTTACACTTATGGTCAAACACAGCATTTGTTCCACTTCTGTCCTTGTGACTACTGATGCAAGGAAGGGCTGCACAAGTTTTGCTACAACAACAGAAGAATCTTTTTACAGCCGCAAGGCCAATCAACAAAACCAGAATAAACACCGGTGTCACACCTAAAAATAAGCACCTTTTTCCCAATGAACTACAGAGGGAAATTGATTCCAAACAAATGAAAGACATTATTTAGGTCAAAAGAAAAGTATTTTGTACTTTATTAAATCCCATTAATTTGGTCTTTTATTTGGAAGGTTCACAATTCAAGTTTGAATCTACAATCTAAGACTCTGATGACTCACAAATTTTCCAGCCAGTGTGAATCTGACTGTTAAAGAAAGGGGGAAGAGACCGACACAGTGAGATGCTGCCCTTACACTTCCGTATCAGAATACCACCCAGTAAGTGTCGATTATTTCTAGGATTTGGGCTAAAGCACTGTGCTAGAACAGAACACATGAAGCAAAGGTGCACGAACATGTGCTGCTCTGCAGCACCACTGCCTTCTCAAAATGCAGGAGCAAGCACAGGTACCTGGGGAACCTTTAAATACACAGAACTTCCTGAGTCTCTAATGCTAACTTCCTTCATTAAGCCTGCTGATGTTCAAATGAACAGGTGAGACTGCAGGAAGGCTCATAAAAAAAAAATAAATTTCCAAATCTGGGGGAGCTGGAAAGTAAATTTAAACCACTTTCTCAACTGCTGCCCTTGTCCAAGGGCCTCTTCTGTAGCTCACTGACATCTGAATGTTACCGTCAACTCCTGCTGACTTCAGACCAGACCTTGAACATCTCTGAACGTAACGCTCTTTGAAAGATTGCTCTGCTGTGCCTACCAGAATTCAAATTATTCCAGTTTTAACTTAAAAAAAATATTGTTCCTTTAACTTTCTTTGACAGATAAAAATTGGGCACATTATAGAAAGGTCTGTAAGCTATTACAGATGGCATTTGAGATAATGTGTGTCCTTTTGCCAAGATACACACTACTCAAATCGCAGGAGTCTGAAAGCTCACGGAAGTTTAACAATCGACAAGCCGTGATTGACACAGCTCTGCTCCTAGTGTGAAATGTCCTATTTAAGGCTTGCCGGGATGCACTGGCTCGGCAGAAGGACGGCAGCAGCATTACCGTTTGCCTCCTATGTGGATTTAAGAACTGGCACAGAAGTACGATGCAGAGTCCCTGCTCTCATTTTCTGCACTGTCATCTCTAACCACGTGCCACACAGACAATCTGACATGGCCTTCTTTCTCTGAACTGAGAAACGTTATTTTTGGTGTGCCATTTCGTCTCAGAGAGTTACTTCATTTCCTTTGCTATTCCCCTTGTCCCGGGGTTTCATGCCATTGCAGCTTTGTTAAGGGGAAGTCCATCCCACCCTCAACCCCAGGCATGAAAACTTTGTTTTGGTGGATGCTCAACTGCAGATAAATGAACAGAAAAAGAACAGAACTCAAGGCAGACAAATGGAGGAAAGAATCGCTTTCAAATACCTGGAAATGTTAAGTACATGTAGTTTAAACGTTTTGTTTTGGAGACAAGCCACAAATATTAGAAGGGATTTTACAATTCATTTCTCTTTTCCATTAACATCACCACCAAACCCTGACCTTTATTCAGTGAAGTTATGGGAAGATTTTAATTCTCTGCAGTGAGATGACTTTCTTTACTAAATCATTTATAGGAGGAGTATTAAAAAGAATCCCTACCACAAAAATGGGAAAATGAGAAAGACATTTTCTCATTTGTAGCAAACTAGCAGGGAAAAGAAAGCATGTTAAAACCAAAGGAAAACAGGTATGAAGGTGAGTCAAAATGGTTCATTCCCACGATACACTTCCAAAACATCTGTATTATAGTCAGCTTAAACCTTGAACAAAAGGTCCCTTTCAGATGGGAAAAGTTAAAATAGTGTCTTATTTTAGACATTTGAGAAATTTTATATGCATCAACCTTTGACTTAAGTAATTAACTTAGCCAGAAACTTCCTATGGCATACACGAGATTTTCATCAGCTATCTTGTTTCAACAGGGGGAAGAGGGGAAGGGAAGAATACTTCCACGTAAGTGGAATATTTTCAACAGACAGGCACGCTTACTTCTGAAAAACTCTACATCCTAAACTGACTTTCTCATTCCTCATTCACCATGCAGGAGGTAGCAGCAGCACGTATGTGCACGCTGTGTGCCCAGCACAAGATGAAAGTGATTCATTACTCTGAATGTTTAGGCAACAGATGCCAGAAAATTTAATATAATCTGATGAGAGATAAACTAAGGCTACAGTGTTGAATACCTTCTAAGAGATTTGAAGGGTTGTATTTTAAAGCAATATACTGTTTTCAATGTGGCTTATACACAGAATTTTACTACAGGAAGAGCTCCACGTTTTCAAAACCGTATGAAGGAGATTATTGGGCTGCATTTTTCATAGAGGAAAAAAAGCATGAGGTGTGCTCTGATGTTCTCTAGTGAACCGGTACAAAGCAAGTTTCTATTTTGTTGGCTCAGGCAGGGCAAGAGCAGGCAGTACAAAAGGTTCCCGCAACGTTGACAACTTTTCAATCACCAAAAACAGGTGTTGGATTTGAAAGACAGACCATGAGATGGAAAACCTTATACCATTAACAATCTCCCGAGACCGCTCTTCCTCCCATTACAAGGCCATGTAATGGCAAGGGCTATTGACTGGGGCAACCCAGCGTGCCACCGAACACATGCAAGGTCAGGGGGCACACAGGTCCTGCAGGAATATGCACAACACCTGATCCCAGCGTGAAACAGGAGGCAGCAGGCTGAGAAAGGAGAGCTTGCTTTTGCTGTCCTGAGCCAACACTCACAGAAACACTGCTCTCATTACTTGCCTATGTACAGCAGCTTTCACACTGCTAGAGCCACAGGCCAAAGTTTTTCAAGTGCTCAAGTCCAACATTAGGCACTTTAAATGGAATATCCTTATCCACAAGACTACATGAAACTGATGGGTATCATCTACCTGCAGCAGTTAAGGACTACAAGACATAGAGCTAGATGCAACAAAGGGCCTACAAGTCAGAGATGTGAAAGTACTAATTCAAAGTTGGTAAGCTTGGAAAGTTAAGACAAATTCTTCTCATGTCAGTCTGCCTATTGATTCAGCTCCTTTTGCTGTTTGTATTACTGCAGTTAAAACTTTGCTTTCAAATCTACAACTTCTTTAGAAACTTTAGAGAACTAGAAGTCCTCTAATTTTTATCCTTCCAAACTCCTGTCTCTTGCAGGGACATGGTCCTTGAGTGGAACATCAGACAAATCTGTTCCTTTATTAATTATCCGCAAGACTTCTCAGCTACAGGTCTTCTAAACAAGATTTTGTCTCTAAAATAGACAATAGGAAATTTGCATTTCATCATATTAACAAGAGGCAATAAAAGCATAGCCTGAAAGAACAAATGCATTAATATTTCCAAGAAATATTAGCCTTGGACTTGTCTTTTACAAGGAAACTTCTCAGACCAAGACACCAAATAGGTACAAGAAGGAGCATTATTACTACTAAGTATTCAAACAGCATTGATAAATCTCTAGTTTTACACAGAATCCAGTACAAACACTGCCAAGATACTGCAATGATTTAAGAAGGTACAAAAATTATATTTAGCACATGGCACTTTCAACAGAAGAATGGCATGGTTCATACCTCGCACTGCATTGTATTAACTGAAGAATGTTAGATCAACCAAGAAACATTTCTAACTTCTGTTATAGTGCGTACTCTCACTGCACTGATTTAAAAACATTTGTACACTATCAGTCCTTCTTCTTGTACCCACCTAGAAGAAAATAATTCACACCACGAGTAATTATAGCATTAATAACTACAAAACTAGCTTTATTATTAAACTCATCATATTTGAAGACTGTTGGTCCCTTCCAGAAGGCGGAATGATAAAGCTTCTTGTCACATTCTTCTCTAAATACTTCAGTTTTACTGTTCTTCCTATATTTAAAAGCCAATAAATTAATTCAAATCTTAGTCTATACCAGTCTGGGGATTTCTAAACCGACCTGGCTGTTCTTACAAGTTCCCCTACAACCCATTTGCCTGAAAGCATGACCTGACTTCAGCATCTCACACAAAACTGTTTCCTTATCTTTCTCTTCTCCCAGTTCTCTATTCTACATGAATTAATTGCTGACTTTTACAATCATCAGTCCCAGTTGTAAGGTAAGCTCATACCTAACTATCCAACTTCTTGTAAGGTTGTATCTAACTACTGTCAACAGACAAGCCACTCAGTGACACAGGTTTGTAAAACGTTATGCTTGAGTACTCAGCAATTATACACTGTTGTATGTTTGGGGGGGTTTCCAATATGCTAACACCAACCTCTAAATAACTTTGCACTCAGTAAAACAGACATCAACTGCCAATAGCTGAGTCAAGAATGTAACAGCAAGTCAACAAGTGACATGTGAATTGCCATATTGGTAATTAAATCCACAGTGAAAACCTCTAATAATCCCTAGGTGCAAGGAACTATTTTGATATTTGTAAAGCACAGTAAATGTCTTATTTCTCTCAAAAGTCATTCTGACAGTAATTCTGCACCTTAATGGTAATATCCCCAAGTTGGTAAGTGGGAGTCACGTAGAATGGAGGCACATACACTACTGTAATAAAGGATAATTCAGTACCAGGAAAATCAGTGGAAGGGATGATTGAACTAGTTGTTCCACATTTTGGTTACCCCATCTACAATCTTTTCGTTACAGAATATGAAATTTTAAGAGAGGGGCAAACTGAAGATTTATGAATACAATACTTCTTCTGGAAATATTACGCTGTTTACCTTCAGATTCAATCAGCCTCTGCAAACTTAAGGTAAGCAAATAGTCACAGGAGTAAGCACAGTCTCAGTTCTATTATGATTTCCCAGAATCGATGAGCTACAATGCAAACGTTTGCCCATAAGCATAAGAAGCAGCAGCCCTGGCTGCACTGCCACTGATCATGACTAATAGAGACCTGACATGGGAATGGATAGCACAGAATGAAAATGACTGCTACGCAGCTTTTTTTCATTTGTTTCCATTTTCAAGTAATAATACAATATAAAATTCCATATTATTTTAGCTGCTAGAACAGGTGGCATAAGGAGAAAAATAATTTAAGATCTTATTTGTATGAATATGTGGTCACGTTCTGCAATATTCTTCACTTTGTACCAACAAAATGTAGAATTAACTGGTTCTGAATAAATTGTGCTTTTTTATCACTTAAATTTCCTGCTACACATCCATAACCCTGCACTCTGCAGATAGCAGAGCACACCCACTCTGACATTCGAAATACCTTGGAAAGTTTGTCACATCAGACCACCGACCTCCTCACAAGGCAAGGCCTGAACCAGAACGCCGAACGTGCCTCAATTCACAGTTTAGATTCGTGGCTTTCCAACTCCACCTGAGGTCTTTTAAAGAAGGTGGAGAACACACATTTGTAGAGATGCCCCATCAGTACAAGCGCCCTGCGATTACAGTGGGATACCATGTATATGCCTCAGCCATTTCTTTTCCTTCCACCAACTTTAATCACGATCCCTTGCTGAGGCAGCAGCCAAGAGAAGCTCCATGTCGGTAATTCCACCAGCAGAGTCCTCCAGGCTGCTGCCTCCAGACCCCTTCGTTTGCTGGAGCCGACATCCCTCTTTCTCTTCACTGGGTTCTGCAGCAATAACAACTGGTTGAATGAAAAAATGCCTTGTGTGAAAATTCTGTAGGACTACATTAATGCACTCAGCTAATACAACTTATTTCAAAAAGCGTCTTCATCCCTACTCAGATCTGCATTGTGTTACTGCCTTATTGACAGACTTCCTTATTTGCCTAAAATAACCACCCGTGCCAACTGAGTGGGTCACAAATCAGATGGGTTGCTTTGTTAATTAGATGAATTTGGGCAAATACTGCTTTTGAACAATTATGCACAGCTGGCAACGGACACTACCTCTAATTCATGTTATTTTTGGTTCTCTTCTACGGCCATGACTTTCCCTTCCAATTCTAATATTTTGCTGCCTGTAATATACAGAATGAGAGTACTTTACTCGTGACCTTGATTAGCACTACTGAAGCAGGTCTGGAAGCCGCAAGTATTTTGTAAGTCCTTGAGTTACAGCCTTGAGAATCTAAACAAACTTTAGGGCTGTGACTCCTGGATACCCTGCACTATCGGTCGTAATACTTGTGTTTTACCTGATACTGGTGTAACAAGATGCAAGACTGAATGAAGTAGTTTGATCTTTCACCCTTTCTACCATGGTGCCAGTGAAACTCCTTTCTTGCCTTTGAATAGCAGTGTTAACATTTGCAGCAAAGAAGCATGGATTAGATAAAGAGAACTAAGAACAAAAACAAATTCTTAGGAGGTAAGAAATTAAAACACTTAATTGCTGCAAAGAAATACAAAAAAGCACACAGAGCTCTATAAAAAAATATATTATATGCCTACTGCCACAGGGGACAAGCCAAAGGCTATATAGATGCCAAACATAAAACAAATTGTGCTCCTAAAATTAGATGAGGACTGATTTTGCCATATACACAACAACTCAGCATTCGGATGAATTTATTACAAAGAATACAAGGCATGTAATGTTTGTCACTATTTCTCATTTCCTGCTTCCATCTGTTTAGACCCAGTTCAGATCTGCTACTGTACATTATACAACCCCTTTTCTCTGGGTGTCTCTGATTATTACCATAAAAGGTGAGTAATGAAAAGGCTAACATTAGATCTGGTGCCAGTATTTTCTACACAAAGAATTACAGTGCCATTTTTGCAGTACTGCAGGGTTTAGAGACAAGTGAAATGCCTAGCAAAATTAAAAGAAAAATAAAGCAGAAAACCCCCTGTTTTCACAATCTGCTTCCAAGGCTGTTACGTGGTATGAAAGCAGTGGCATTCTTCAGCAGTAAAACCCAAATGAAATCCACAATTAACTTCACCAAGAGAAATATGAAGCATCACAAGACAGAGAAATGGGTACAGAGTCTGCTGGTTTATTATGATCTTTCATACATGGAAGTTGAATTAGACTGGAATTTTAATTGCACAAGCAACTCACTGCAAATACTAGCTAGATGATTTATTAAAATGAAAGTCATCAATATTATCTCTATTACAAGTATAGAAAGGATATGGATGAGTGTATTCTATTAGTTACTTTAACTCTTTGGGAGGACCCACACTATGTAAAATTTCTGAACCTGCTAGATATTGCAACCAGGTCTTCCTCAGTTATCTACATGGAGCTAAACAAAATTAACTCTCAAGTTAAACTGACACCATAAACTTATAACTGGATACAAAAAGTTGCCAGTCACTATCAGAAATACCAGGAAATTTGAGTACGCTGTTTCCTCTCAACACTGTCACAACCTACTTTTGTTTTCCATAGTTTATGCTCTTGCCAACCGATTAATCTTTTATTATCAAATTTGGGATTATGAAAGTCAACTATTCCATATATAATTACAGAAAACTCAAAAACGAAGTTTAAATAATGAATAACAGCTTACATTATCTAAATAACTGTTTTCAAGCCCTTTATTTTCCATTTCTTCACTAATAATTTTTGATCCATACAAAATGGCAGTTTTCAAACAGGACACAAGCAAAGCAATTATTTCACCCAGTAAAAGGTAATGGCTTTTGTGACACAGAAAGTCAGACACCATTACTACACCTGCTTCCTCTGTTCTTAAAATTATACATGTTTAGTTTCTTCAAGGAACATGTCAGGCTAAATATGGAGAAGTTTGCAGCAATATGACCAGGCTACAGCATGATAAATTCTCTGTAGCTCTGCTAGGAGTGTTCTCACTAGAAGAGGGATTAATCAATCTAACTGGGTAACAAGAGACAACAAAAATTTAAATGACAATTTAATGATAAAGATAATGTGGACTAAATAATAAGAAAACAGATACAAAATAGCTGGACAACTTAAAATTACAACATATTTAACTAACCGCAAAATATTCTCGAAGTTCTCATCATATGAACTGTTGAGTCATGTATCAGCCCTGAAAAGTGACACTCCTGAAATTCTTCCAAGAGACTCCTTCTAAACAAACCTTTTTATAGTAATAAGGGTCAGCATATTTTATTAAAGCATTCTGTACATATTCCCTTTATCAATACACAGACACCTGCATGTGGCAACTGCGTATTAATAACACAGGAAGATTGACTGTCAATAGGTTCTGTGATACTCGCCACATCTGTCTCCATTCCTCCATTTGGTACAAGAAACCCTGTAGTGCTCTCCAATGCTCCTGTGGCAGGAAAACAATCCCCAGGCCAGATGTTCTCCTGCATCTCTTTCTTCACTACAAGGTCAACTAGTATCCAGATATTAATAAGAAAAAAACCTTTATATTCTGCTTTCTAAGGAGGTACAGTATTATATTTTGTTGCAATACTTTAAAAAACAAAAGTTGGCTAAGAATTTTGATTGGGCTGTTACTTGTTTATTATTAACTTGTATGTGCTAGAATTCTGAATGTCATCATGCCTCTTCTCCCCTGTCTGCCTCCCTCCCAGTGCTGTTACAGACAGGTCACTGGCTTTAAAATGTTTCCTTTTCAAACGCTGCAAGAAGAATGGGTGAGGGAATCTTTCATGTGCCCTTTTTGAAATCTGCACAATGAGAGTTTTAAGGGTTAAGGCAGAAAATATCAAAAGCATTGTTCTAAACCATTCTAGGAAAGACATTTACACATTCTCAGCATTGAAGGGAAACAATAAAATTTTATAAGGTTTAAATAAAAGGAGGCCAGTAGCTAATACTAAAAGTTGGCATTTTACCAACTGCCAAAAGCAGATCAATAAATAACCATCTTAAACTGAAGGAAAAAGGCTTAGCAATGTATTATCAGTAACCTGCCATCCAGGGAAAGGACATGAGAGGTACAGTGTGCTATGCAGGTGTTGTTGTTGCAGTGGGGAAACGTATGTTTTCTGTACACCCAATATAAGCAGTTTCTTTTGCTGCCACTGGAGATGACAAGCAGCTACCCACCTTGCCCCCTGGGAGTGCACCCGTTGCAGGAAGATGGGAAGCTACAAGCTGCTGAAGGCTGGAGGATGTTTTTGAGGAAACAGCCAGAGGTGCCTGCCCTGTTCTGAATTCCTTAGGCATCCACTGCTGACCACTGCAGGAGACACGCCGTGGTGCTGGATGAAGCTGTGGTTTGACATCAGCAGGGGGAATCTCCCACCTCCATCAAGACTCGACAGTGAGCACTGCAACAGTTAGGAAATCATGGAATTGCATTTAGCAGGACAGGATAAATACAACTGGTACAAAATTGTTAGAAGTCAACCTTAAGCTTCACCTATGATGCAAAAATAGCAACAGCTTCCTATGCCTGAAAGCATAGAATTTATAAAGGAAAAAAAGGAAATTTGGGAGATCTGCCCTAGGATAGACCATACTAGAAGAGACAAGTATGGTAAGTCTAATTTAAGGAAGCAATTTTGAAGGATTCCTGACGCACAGGACGATCCTGAACAAATCCACCGCAGAAGCAGACAAACGCACCCAAGGTTAAGCAGCCGCAGCTGCCAAGTTCGCTGCCACAAGAAAGAACTTTTAAGTCTGCAATGGGAGACAGTACGAGTGCCCCAGTCCAACATACCTTAACCCACTATCTTGTCATGCTTAGGCCCTTTCTTTTAAGCTTTGTATTTTACTGGAAAGCTAAAATTGGCTGTAAATATAATGTGAAATTAGCTATCAGCCATCAATGATGGCTAACTCAGGCATTTCAATATCCAGAGAAAAGTCCAGGGAAATCCCCTGAGCACAGATACCTGTAAGTGCCACATGGGACTGCTGTGAACTGCTAAGGACAGTTGTTTGAATACCACCAAAGAAGGCATGTTCAAAGCCATTTTTCACTTGACAGCACAAAACCAGGAGCCCAGTGGTAGGGTCGGGTTATTTTGTTTGGTTGGAGTTTTTGGGGGTTTGTTTTAAATAAGGAAAGGGAATGAAGAGATCGAGCTTGAAATGCAGGAAATGGTACCATCAGTCTCTTACCCAACAGCCCAATGGTTAAGACGTTCATCTGAAGCGTGAAAAATGTTCCTCCTCTGCTAGAAGAACCACTTTTCACCTAAACCAGAAATTTTTCCACTCTTGCATCTGCACTGCTCCACTTATTTTATAAAATACTTCTGAACGTCAGAGGCAGACACAGATTATCTGGTAACACCTACGGGGCACCTTCAGTCCTGCTCCAGGAACACGGGACTTCACAGCGAGTACACAATATCAGTGGCACAACAGTCTCACCTGTGCAGACAGCCCAGCAGCCTGGGAGCTACACCCTCCTGTGAGCACTGACGGCTCAGACCTGCTCTGCCGGAGGAGAAGGTTGAGCCCAGCGCCTACACGATGGATAAATGATACAGCCACTAACCTGCTGGAAAAGGGATAGACATCACCACTTCACCTTTTCCCGGCTGAAGAACACTTGCCAGAAGTTATGACCACCACAAAATAAAGAATAATTCTGGTATATTTACTACCTTTCCCCAATAAAATATTGGGGACTATAACACAGGGCTCATCAATATCTATAGAATAAATAGTAGGAGATGTGTTTGGATGGAGCACTAAATACAGCCAAGGAACTACTGCAGATAGTTTCAAACACCAGTCACACGTTACTGGGTTTTTAATAAGCAAGATTAGTCAAATAAGAAAGTGAAAACAAAGGAGTAATGCAGGACCAATGGCTAATCACGAAGGAGTGTGACAGATTTTTGGCTACTCATAGTGAATTTCAAAAAATTTCTAGTACTACTACATATTTTAATAAATACTAAGTAATTTTTAATAAATGAAACAACAAGTACTGCAAACCAATTATATCACAGCTGGCATACACGTGGCTAAATCAGTGCCACATTACTTTTCATATCAGCTCAAAAGACCATCACAAAATTGTGAAATCTTTCCACTCAAACCTATAAAAACTGTCCTGTACTTCAAATAGCTTCATCTTGTCTCTTTCAGACTGCTTGATTGTATTGCACTTTGCCCTGTCCCATCATTGATACTATTGTTCTCTTTTATTTAACCAGGTATTTCCAAATTGTTTTACAATGCAACAAACAGAAGGTCAAGTACAGAAGGTATTTATAATGCTACACAGTCATTGCTTGCTGTTCTCACCTCAATACACTGCTGTCAGTGCCTCACCTCACTCTGAGACTTGCTCTTTCCAGCAATTTATGACCCCAAAAGAGAAACGGCTTATCCCTTGGTTATTTTAAAAACAGGATCACACAAGGTCTAACAGTCATTAGGTCAATAATCCCAAATAAATAGGACAGGAAAGAGTTGGGCAACTCACCCACAGAGAATTGAAAGAAGTAGTTTATTGATTAGTGGTATTTTTTCTCCTTTACCCAAAAGCTTTACTATTTTTTTTTTTTGCAGATTAAAAAGTCCCTTGTTAAAAATGTCACCTTTTTCTATCTCTAATCATCCTTGCCGTTAATCATTTTATACAGAACTTTTCACAGATTTAAAAGCCTGTGGAGATTGAGGACCAAGAGTAACATCTTAAAAAAAACCAAAAAAGTAACAGGAAAAAGCATTGCTAAGGATTAACGTAAGTGGTTGAGCTTTGTTTATTTGCTATAAAAGACGCTGTGCAGGGAGCACTGTAAATAACAAAATGGCAATACCTTTTTTCCTTCTTGAAGTGCAATTACAGTGAACAGTATCTTTGGAATTCAAGGATTTTTCATAGAGAAACTACTTAGTATGCATGCAAACTCTGTATGAAGACAGACATACAAGTCAGCAGGCTTCACAAGGTCAGACGGTATTTATTGCTGGAATCAGAAACAGGGGGTTACCACCTGCGCCCAGACTTGCGTTCAAACCTCTAAGCCACTGGCTTCCAGCGCTGCACGCTAGACGTTGCAATTGGGAGCACGGCTTTAGGGTGGCACAGGGCCCAGGATCGTCCACATCTCTCCGTGTTGGTCTGTGCTGGAGCTGACGGCTGCGCTGCAGGGGGACACAGGGACAGGCTGGCTGGGGCAGGGAAGAAGGAAAAGGAGCCAGCACCAGTGAAACTTACTCCAGACAGGTGGTGCATCCCTCCTGTATGTCACACTGCACCTCTGATGACAAGAAGACGGGAGAAAATGTGCCTGACATCACAGGCTGCCTTGCAATGGCAGAGGAACAGGATGGATGATCACATGCAAATATGTTCTTGTACATTCAGTAAGCAAATTCCCGTTATTAATCAGAATTGCTGTTTACAGAACAATCAACAAGGACTCCTTCTGAAGGAATTGTGAAAGTGCTGAATAAGGAGAATCTCAAATAATTTTCCATTTTCTACACAATACATGACATCAAAATAGACTTCGTTTTCCAGGCTTTTAACTAGCAGACTTCCAAGACATACAGCTAAAAATAAAATCCTGAAACAGCCATCACGACAGTGACAAGGGAATGTCTATAGCGTCAAAATGAGACATCAACTCATCCAAACACCAAAAAAACCTGCAACACTCAAAACTCAAAAAGATCCCGACAGGCACTCTGACAGCAGGATGTGAATATACCGGTGAGGAAGAGGATGAGCTACTGTGCTCATGGAGACCAGGTATTGGCAAACAGCCTGTACACCAAAACTGCTCTATTAGCCATTCACTGCGCAGTTAGGATGTTTGAATGTTAAAGTATAGTGATGTAAAAAATAAGATATTATGCTTTGAATGTTCATTTTTATTTTTAATTGTGGGGTTTTTTTAATTAGGGAGTAAAACTTTTCCATTAGGTGAGATGCTGCATATACTATTTTCAGAAAAGTTACTTTTACTGCTTTCTAGTGTACACTGCATTAAGCATTTGTTCATTCCCCAACTGCACTGTCCCTGAAATACAAGCATCACAAAACAAGCTTGAAACAGAGAAACCTCAGTCTCTAACTACATTGTTTAATACTGAGAGTGAAAATCAGGAGTGCTTCTAGGAAGAATGAAAGCCATTTGGCCCAGCATGGGACCATTCGTTCACTATACCATACTCCCTGCCAGGCTGACTAATTAGGTTTTTTTGAATGACCCAGGTGTTTTTGCCACAACAACCTTAACTACTAAGCTATTCTACACTTTTTAATTATCTGGAACAAAGTAAAACAAAAACCAAGAGAACAACCCTGAAATACACAGTGAAAACAGAGAATAAATTTGCATACCAAGAGGGTAAAGTTCCATACCATGTGGTGACCACAAGGTCCTTAAGAAGACACCGATCAGAAAGGGAATAAAATGTTTATTGGAATAAGAAGTTCTTTAAAATGGACAGATATATAAGAACAGATGGATGCTAAGCAGAGAATAAAAAGAAGACTTTAGCAAACAACACAGGGAAAGAAGGTTTTAAAATAAGGTATCTTTGGAAGACTAAAGACAACAATATTGGCTCTGAACCTATTTGTGAGGTTCTGTAACAACTCTGAAGTCGGATGTCAAGGTAATGTAACATTTCCCATGTTACCAGAAGGTGGGACTGTCCCAAGTTTCAACTTAACTTTCTAATTTCTAATGTCACAACTCAACCAGAAGGCTTGTAAAACTTACAGGCCTCTAAATGCCATATATCAGTTTACTTCGCTAGGGAATAAGCAAATTCTTTCCTCCTGAGGGTGTACTGACACCTTGCTACAAAGAGTTGTACAGATACTGCTGTGCGATCCAAAAACCTGAAGGACAGTACATAATCTAAGTAAAATCTCTTGAATTCCCATGTCAGTCTAAAGATCTGTTACCCTGAACTATAAATTTCACATTTGTCAAACCCAGGAAGAGGGTTTGAATTTCCAGCTGTCTCCAGAAAGGACCTGCTGGGTATCTGTGATATGGTGCTCTTCTCTCATACAAGGTATGAAATGCTTGCATGGGTTTAAAGAAAATGTACTACATAAACTGAACTCAAGAGGAGCTGTAAGAAATCTGTTTTCTTTCTAAATCACACTTTTAGAAGGGGTATGGAATACATAAGAAAAAACACTAGTAAGTACACATTTTAAACAATTATTTTTGCTTTGTGAAAAATAGGGTCAAGATTAATGATTCAAGCCAACATGGAAATAAACAATCACTGGAATAAAGAATAAGACGCCAAGACACTTGACAAACTGATACACTGGGTAGATACTGGACTTAGCAGCACCAGAAAAATCCTGACATTTTATTTACTAATGGTTCGATAGAAAATGACAATTATCTTCCAATGATCCCTAAAACAAGGTATATATAATCTGAGATAAAGCTGAGACTACACCATGGTAAGAGGACTGCTAAATTCATCAAATAAAGCCACAAAACCAGACAAGGTTTGCAGAAAGAAGCAGCACAATTTTTTGAGTTTCAGTCTGTTATTCCCTCTATTTTTAATATAATTCAATACAATGAACTCAAAGTTATCTTTATGATACTGCTAATTCACTAGTAATATAAGTAACTATATTTGTCATTTACTTAGTTACATACATTTCTTCCCTATAGAAATTCAGATGACCATAATGTACCAGTTACTGTAGAGTAGTTTTATGCTCCCCCCCTCAAATGTGTTTTGGGCCATATGATACAAATACAAAGGTTCAAATCCAAGCAGAGGTTTCTTTGCTCTCTTACTTCTTGCAGAATAATGCAAAATTGTGAAATAATAGGAATTGTGAAAGCTTCATGGAAGTGCTTAAGGACTAATAACGAAGATAAACACAAGAATTCCTGAGATGTGCTCCTTTCCTCAGTATGGTGCCAACACTTACAGGCTGCGCCTTTGTGAACTTTTTTGTTCGGTATGTCTCTCAAGCATTTATCTTGCTGATAAATGCAGTCACAGATTTCTCTGACACCCAAGCTCCTTGATTTAACTCTTTCAAGCAGAGTCAAACCTTTTCTCTTCCTCAAAACCCTTCCAGACTCACAGATATTAACATTCCCAGCTCCTTTGGTTTGCATCAGGACAGCATGGTACTTCTAAGCTATAGTCTTTTTTATAGGCTCTTACATTTTCATCAGATAAAGACAAATAGTAAATACCCCCAAAATTACACTAAGTAACAGAAAGCCCAGGAAAGGATGACATAACCCAAGGCAAGTAAAGTGGTTTACTTTTTCAAAGCAATCTTATGTTCTACCAAAACCCATATCATTTTTAAGTTAAAAATGTATGGTAAGGGGTGTGCGACTTCCACACCAGCAAGTGAAAGAAAAAAAATCATCATCCTGTGTAGGCAAAAGAAAGCTCAGTATTTCATAACTCATCAGCAAATAGACTAAGAATTAGGAATCTTCATAAATGCCGTCTTAAAAGGGTTTAATCTTGAGTCTCTCTCAAAAAAATAAAAAGTAAATACAAAGTCCAGATAGAAATCCCAATAATGAATAGTAGACCAGGCTGAACAGGAAGGTAGAAGTGAAGCAGGAATAAAATCAGATTTTCCTCACACACTGTGTCAGCATTATACTAATTACAACCTGCCTTCACCAGAAAGCCAAATATTCTTTGCTGGAGCCTTCACAATACAACTCAAGTCGGTGCTTTGCAATCACATCCGAGAAGCTGAAGAGTGACTTGGACTGTAAGAGCACAAAGCGGAACGACAAGACGACCTGACCTACTTGACCATGCCAGCTGCATCATTACTGGGTAAAACAGATTTTAGTCAATGTGCAGTTGTGACAGTCAAGCAGACTATTCCCTACATCATAAAGCTCATAAAGGTCACTCATTCATTAAAAAAAAAAAAAAAAAAAAAAAAAGGTACCCAAAAGCATCCGCCGAGAGGTGAGTGGAGCAGGAAGGGCCTCCTGTGATGCAGCACAGTAAGAATAGGACATTATAAAGATGGAACACAAACCACCAACTTTAATTTCATTGCTTTGTGGGTTTTAGTTTAAGGCCCAACGTTATCTTAATGTGCTTCCTGGCTCCCATAATTAAATTCACTAATCCCCAGTCTTAAGGCATCAGCAAGTTAAGCTAATTTAAAGTTGGTACCTGAGCTTACATCCTTTTTTTCCCCCTCCCTTTAGCAAAGAAACAAAATTATTGAACCCTTTCTGTGACAAGTAGGTATTTTTGTCTCTACTTTAATCGCTCCTTCTTCACTGTCCTCAATCTGTACTTTAGGGGTTTAGAGGCTTAATATATTAGTTCATGAAGATTTAGATATATCTGGATACTTAACCAAGCTACAGAAAAATATCTCACAATATCCTCACTGCATGGCTGCTTGATACTCCCAAGCTGGCATTTATGCTGCATTTGCAAACTCGCACATCTGTTTAATATCTCTTATTTCCTTGTTTCAGGTTGCTGGGATTCCTGAAGGTAATACCTGAAAAATCAGCATGTCAGTCATACCTTCTAATACCGTGATTCTGACAAACATCACAAGCTAAGCAGGATCAGTTCGCCATCAATCTGTACACTGCAGACAAACACAATTACTAGATAAAAATCTCCCGGAAACATGGCTAGCTGGAAAAATAAATTTACCTCGTTATCTGCAAAGAAATCACTTAAGTTTCTCCATTGCTTCAAAATAATGTACCTAGGTCATCTTTTTAATTACACAGAGAACATTTCTCAAGTATTTCCAACTAAACAATCTTCCACTGGCCTTTTCTATTAGCAGCGTTAACCATCTAACTGCCCAATTTTAGCTTTGGCAATTATTTGTCCTTCAATTCAAATTCCTTTTTGTGGTTCCAATTAACACAGTGCCATTTACTTCCTGTCCCAAACCACAGCACCAGCTCATGCGATTTCCCCAGCTACCCCCAGCTGCAGCACAGCAGGACACAGGCAGAAAGAGCATCTGCAGTGGCAACCACCCCAAATAACACGATTCTCGCTCATGTTGTGCCGGACAGTCTGTGCACAAAGGAGCTACAGGCTGGTGCATTCACACTGCTATTGAGGTAACGTACCTACAAGTTTGATGTGAGAGACACTAAATGCTGCAAGGTCTGTTTTTCCTGTAGACTGGCTGTCCTGGTTTCAGCTGAAATAGAGTTAATTGTCTTCCTGCCAAAAAGTTATTAGGTGTGATCTCCAAGGTTCATCTTCAGTATTTATGAAATCTCTAACCTAGGCCCAAAATTTCAGTAACGACTGCTTAACTAACAATGCAAAGTTAAAAAAAAAAAAATCTCATTTCATGCCATAGTTTTATTAATCTTCATAGCTCATGATTTTCTGGTAAAGCTTTTAAAGTAATGTCTTCCCAAATCGATTTCTCCTCAAAACTTTTGTTAGATGCCACACAGTTATCCATGTCCTATTCTTTTGCAGATGTTTCTCAACCAATGCAAATCCCAGTAACACAATATGTGCAAAATGAATAAATACAGGTTTTTCTTTCCTGTACTTATTAAATACCAGTAAAGAATAAAGACTTTTACTGTCAACAAGGAACTCACCCTTTGGACTCAAGCCTCCTAAATACACTGAACAATGAGGTTCATTAAGTAACACTTGACCAGAAGCTTATTTTTCATTAGAATCAGTTCAGAAAATCCATCTTCAAAGTCTGCAATGCACCCTTACCGTAGGTATTCATCTAGGTAAACAGTAAGCTGCAGATGAGAACCAACATTTGCAAGAGATCTGTGTTTTGTGCCCTCACCCTTAAATAATGCGACTACCAGCAAAGCATGGTCCCAGCAGAGGTAACAGCCCCCAGCTAGCTCCAGCTAACTCAGCTTTTTTTCAAATGACAGGTCAGTACTATGCACCACAATAGCTCTGTTTTAACATTGCAGATGAGGTACCTCGATTATCTTCATGCACAAAGCAAACTCAGGAAGGCAGATGAAGCAGTGAGATGTCCGTACCCCACACTTGAACACAATGGACACCCCAGAAGTGGAGTTAACTTGAAATCGCTCTGCATCCACAGAGACAGACCTCTCCACTCAGTGTGGGGAACCACACTGGAAGTTTAGAATTACTGCACTTAAGGGAAACAAAATGTCAGTACATCCTATTACACAGAAGGATGGTTGAGATTTTGTGGAAGCTCATCTTTTATTCCCCAAACTGGCCCTTTCTAGCTCTCTCACCAGTTAGATGACAGGTCAATTCTTTCAGCTGGGAAGGCAAGCTCTCCAAGCCAATAGGTTGGTCTACTTAATACCTAGTATCTATTCAAATGACAGTTACCAGCAATAAATAACTTCAAAATATCTACAATGGAACATTTACAATGGTATTCCAAATGAATATTGAAGAGAGTTAGCAGATATGAAAGAAAAGGAAGATACTTTTACCATTTATTCTTGCTAGAACAGCTCTGGCTGCATAACACACTTTCCTGCTGATTTTTGTTAGTGCCAAACCCACAGCTAATGTATCTGTCCAGATGAAACTAAAATGATGGATTACAAAATTTATACACAAATAGCAGCATATATATATTACAATCAGACCTTCAGTGACTGCTATCTTAATTAATATCTTATCTTAGTAGAACAAAATATGCAGAGTTAACTCTAGAGGTCTGCTCCTATTTCCCCCGAGAAGCAGGAATGCTGCTGTTCACTTCGGCAAGGGCAGGATCGCTCCCTCATTACTCTACAAGCATGTTCCTTCTCCAGGTGAGAGGGATAAACCACATACAGTATCTGAATGCAGCAACACATTTTATTACTGCCATAGCAAACAGCGACTTGCAGGACAGTGCAGACAGTGATCACTGATCAATCTAAAGGATGGTACTGCTTGTTAAACTTTGGTTTAAACTACCACTTTTTTTTCTTTTTTTTTTTTTTAACATTAAATAGAAAGGCAGTTAGGATAAGAAACTGCAGAAAAATTACGGTCATTTTATTGTTTATTCCCTAATTGCACACGTAATGAGGCAAACTTAAAGTAGTGTACCTTGGAACTTACATTTTAATGATGCCTTTACTGTGGTCTGAGTGCTAATGCCCTCATTTTTATTACCGATTACCGCTTTTTAGTGACTGGTCTAAAAAATGCCTTGTTAAGAAATGCTTATAAGGCATTGTAATTACATATTGTATATATTAAGGTTACAGTGAAAGAAGCCAAGAATATAGTTTATGAAAATGTATTTATTATGTATTACAATTTCCTTGTTATAGCCTCTTCCTACTGTACGAGGCACAAAGTCACGGCAAAAAACCTTTTGAATATAAGCTAGTGTTTGCCATTTAAATAGAAAGTAGTAATTCAACATAAAATGATGCTTTGCTGTTTTTCTAACTGGATATGCATATGTCTTACTTTAACATATGAAACGGAGTTGAATTTAATATAATTTCAAAAACAGGTTTTCATTTACAGATCTATCTGTATTTGTACCTTGGTTTCCAACAACTGCCAAAAGGAAACAGGGTCCCACATTTAGTGTTATGTTCCCTTCATAGATCCTAACCACCTCTTTCCAGCCCTGTACAAGAAGGATATTCCCCTCCTTTGCATCAGTACAGACAGGGACTTCTGTAAAAGCAGTACAAGACCTGCATACTCCCCCTGAAGCCTCATGAGAGCAAATGCAGAGGCTCTGGAAGATAAACAGCTGAATTTTTAATTCTGCTATCAGAGGAGTGAGGAACCCTTACTTACAGATAGAATTATTAATGTAATGAGTGACAGTGAAATAATTAATGATTGCAAGCCTGACCTTGAAATAATCAGTGTATCAACAAAGATTGAACTTCTATGTCTTTCTGTCTTTCAAATTCTGAAAATTGTTTCAGTTATTCTTATTTTCCCTCTCATCCTTTGCAGTGTCAGAGCCCCACACCGCAGCGCATGACACTGTACCCTGGAGGGCATGCAGTTACCACCTTTTCCACCTTTTCATTCTTTTAAAATGGGCTATATCACTCTGTATCTTTTTGTGGGCCAGAGGTTAGTTCAGAAGTAAACAAAAGGCTTTGTAGGACAGATGAAGCATACGAAACATGGCGGCCATATTCCTCTTACTTGCAAAGTGACATGACATGAGAGGCAGGCCCTCACCCATCTTATAGCCCCCTTGCAAGACAAGAAAACCAATGTGAAGTTTTCAAATCTGTCAAGATACAGTCTATTTAACATCAACAAGCTCCCCAGTTCCTATGAATAAAAATCCCCCTTCTCATGTGAAAACTTTTCAAGAGTCACGAGTCTTTTATTTAAACATCCTTTTCCGTGTAACTACTTCTGTTGTGCTGGACAAATACACGTTTAACCTAATAAAATCTGCAGAAACTACTCCTATGAAATATTCCCCAAAGCTCTGAAACATTTATAACTAGGTAGGACTTGTAAAAAACAATAAAAACCCATCAATTGTAGTGGGATATCATCCTCAAAACTGAATACTGATCTATTTTGTCAGGTCCCATGGAACACCTCATTTGCTCAGGCAGGCACGTGTCCTTTCAGAGACCCTAAAATACTTTGTATTTTGAATTGCTCAGTCTAAAACTGCCTGCAAGATATTTCTGCTAAGGATGGTCAGCTGCTGTAAGGAGATTAAAAAAACAAAAAACAAAAACCCAAAAACATTCACTGAAAAACTTCAAGATAAAGCAGCAAAGCCTACATTTTGCTTTTGACTCCAACTAACACTGCAGCAGACAGTGGTAGCCAGAGCATTCTCTACAAAGGGGTGCAGAGTCTTCCTATCAATCTGCGCAATGAGAAACTAGTGTTTTATTTAAGCGTTCTAACAAGTTTCTTGTTTCAGTTCAATTCCTGCCCCATCCCCAACCACCTCAAAAAGGTCATGTAACATGCTCAACAACCCTGAGAGCTCCAAGCAGGAAACAGTAAAATAATAAACAATAATTTACCTCTTCTTCATGCTAAATTTCAGTGGCTTATAATTTAGCTTTCTCAATACAAGGTCTCAGCAGGAGACGGCTAATGACTTTTTCCACCTTAAAATAAGCTGTTCCACACTGTGCTAGGTAAGTCTCGCTTAGCTTTGTGCAGGAAGTCTGAAGTCAGGTAAAATATAAGCCTCTTACGGCACAAAAGAGAAAAAAGAATGTTCTAAAACTAAAATTAGTTATATGGTTTAATATCAAATTTTTAGCATGTACCATCATCTTTTTTTTTCCTGCTCAGATTGAATTGGAAGCGTGTTACCATGAAGTAGTGATATTCAAATTCAGCCCTAAGCAAGCAAGAGAGACAATTTTCATAAGGAACTAGAATACAAAATGCGACAGCTTTGCCACAGTGATTGTATACAACACATGTCACTCATGAGAACACTTCCTTTGTTTTTAAACTGTTTAAGTCTCCTTCACTTGACACCAAGTTTCACCAATTCCAAATTTAATTATATGTATGTACACAGCTACACTGCTTCAGAGCAGGCATCCATTAAATCAGAAAGTATTACAGGATTAACTACCAACTTTTTTTTTAATATAAAAAAAAATAAAGTGGATCTGAACACTGAGAAAAATTTCCAAAGTGCATTATTATGAATCATTCTTCAAGGTCAGTTATTTACTTGCAGGTTAGACTATCAAAATCTGAAGGTAGTTTTATGTCAGTTATGTGCCAACACATCTTCAGGAAGGAAACCCCTTGTGTCTGGTTTATTTTCCCTCCCATTAGCTTCTCCCTTGTGAAGAGAGGGACAGAGTGAAACAGCCAGCTGATCAAAAGGAAGAGTGACTGAGATGAGTTTGGCAAGTAAACAGGGATTCAGAGGGACTTCTTGCTCTCATAAGAAAGTCCTGCAGAATTTAATTGTCATTAAAACTGCACACATGCCCCAGTACAATGCAGTTACACTACGCAGAATTCAACACAACAAATTCTCCCTTTCCCAGGATTTCTTCCCTGGGAATCTACTAGACTGGATAACTTTCAAAGACTGGACATGTAATTTCACCTAAAAAATAAATCCTTTCCATTTTCTAATTTTTTTAAATGTGAAAAGGAGCAAAAAAGAAAGGAAAGGGAAATAAGTTATAGCAATAAACTAGAATTGGATTCTAGGGATTCAGTAGCTGAAGTGGTCAAGAATGAATGCTAACAGATCACTGGTTGCTTTTTTTAAAATCCTAAACCAAAGCATACTTCAGTAGTGAAAATTAGGAAGAGAGAATTACATAAAGAAGACATAAGGACCAATGGACATTGCTGATAACCAAGACTTTTTACACTCCTATGCTCCAGTGTTGAAAACCCAAGGACAAATACTGAAAAACAGAAAACATTTCAGTGTGTATTAAAATGAAGTCTTCCTGTTGGAGGAGTTTTACATTTTCCAGGGTAAGCCTTAGGCACATTTCATTAGTTGGGCAAGAGTTACTCAAAGGAAAGAGTGGTCGTTTTTATACACCCATGTACACTTTGCCCTGCCACCCCACGGTGAAGCAGTAATTGCATCCTCCTCTGGTGCACGGTGCTTCCATTGACACTGCTTAATTGCTTTGTGCAGAGTCTTGTCATGAGAACGAAGTGCAGTGGCATCCCTGCTTGCTCAAGCGGCACCGGCTCAGGACCAGAGCCCAGCACATCTGCCTCCCCCTCTGCACACTAGACCTGGGTTTTGGTGCTTCACGTTAACATAATCCAGTGTGAATTCAAGGAAGCTCTGAGGTCACTTCAGAGTCGTCAGATGTGGCATCCACATCTTCAACTCTTACAACTTTTAGGTGAAGGAAAGGGGTGGGCGCGAGGGAGAAATCACTTTTTCCATACGACAGAGGCATCTAGACATCAGTGTAACACGGCGTACTGTTAGTGACCTGGAGCTAAGGCCTAAGTGTAGGAGAGCTATCACAAAGAAGTATTTCAACAGCTCGGTTTTCCAATGTCAAAGGGAAAATTCTTCACTTTTTGTTAAGACATAGCAACTGTTATTTCACTATTTTGATTCCCTCACATCGTTTTCTGTCTCAATGGTTACAGTTGCCTTTCAACATCTAAACCAGCGTATACTACCATATGTGAGAATGGATGAGTTGCATATCTCAGCAATCTTCATTCGCATGACTTACATTAGCTACCTCAGGAATTCCCACAGCTCAAAACAAAGATGGCTAAAACTTACTGAAGCAGAGATACAGATCTATTAATAGCAATGCAATCCTTCTGTCAACAAGACTGTTAATTACTGTGTCAGAAAATACTTAACCCACTAGAGTCAAACTACACTTTTTATTCCAAGTGGAAAGCTAAAAATAATTTTTCACGTTAACAGACAGTTTGTCACCAACATTCCCATTTCTAGTGCCAGGAGGTTACAGCAGACAGCAATACTGCTGATTTTGCAATGGTTACACAGTCCAGTCATTAGTGACAGTAAACCAGTCTAATGAGCTGTAACGAGGCCTTCACTGCTGTTCTGCACTACTTCCCATATTTTACTGCCAAACTCTGCTACTCTTACATCCCACCAGTACCGTACGTGCAGTAGTTAAATAAAAACGTCTCTTTCTGTGAAAAATTTTGGCAGGACTAGAAAACAGGTTTAGCGTTCAGATCTCAGCTGCGGTCAGCTTGTATCTATTGCTATCAGCAAGCCGCCCACAGAGCACACCAGCTCAGAGACCCGCAGCACCCATCGCTGGTCCGTGCGGCACTGCCACCTTTCCCCGCATACGGGCTGAAAAAGGAGTCACTCGGCACAGCCAGAACCACGAGATATTTACCTGACTGCATGAAGTCTGGCACCGAGCTGAGGATTGAGGCCCTTGCACAATGCGTAATGTGTCACTTCAAGGTGAAGGGGAAAGCTGTAAGGGACATGGAGAAGCTGTGACATGCCTTGCTAATGCAAAGTGCAGAATTTCTTTTAACAGAAGCAAACCTCTCATTTTGTGGTTCTTCCAGCACAGGTGAGAATACTTGGGAGTGGCATGGCTGCTTCAAATACTTTCTGCTCAAATAAGAAAACCTTTCTAGAGATGTATCCATAGGTCAATGACACCACCATAAGCACTGACCGTGTCTGCCTACAGCACAAACACACACATTTGATGAGTGCAGGACAAGAGCATTAACAGAAGAAATTCAGAGATGCTCACTCCCTGAAAATGGTGGGAAGCAGTTTACCCTCCCCTCTGCTCACAAACACAAAAATAATTTAAAACCAGTTTTAAGTTGCCAACTCATTCTGATAGAAAATATGCTTCAAAATTAACATCATCTTGCCCAAAGACGTTTTTCCAAGTATCCTTACCAGGTCTTAAAATGAACACCTAAGAACTGACACAAAACAGGTAAGGGCCGATCAAGCAGAGCACCCTGTCTGACAACAACCAGCTGTAGATTTTTATGGCAAAGATGGCAGAATCCCCAGGCTGGGGAGCTTGAGCCAGAGACTTGCACTGAAATGGCTTTGTTTAATATTCACTAGTGGACTCAGCCTCCAAAAAAAAAATCTGTTGAATCTCTTTCTGAATACAGTTGTAGTTCAAATCTCTGCAACATCCTGTGCTGATGAGCTCCACAATGTAATCACATGCTGTGGGGAGAAAGACTGTTTCCTTTTGTTTGTTTTAATAATTTCACTAAGTAGTCGCTGTGTTTTGTATGAAATGCTGTACAATCATTCCTGAACAGCCTTCTTTACACATGCTGTTTATAGAGTCGTATGTATGGTCACACGTTAGCACTTCACTATTCATTCCTTTTCCTGACCAGCTACAAACACAATGACCAGCACAAACCCAATAATTAATCTGTTTGACTAATGGCAACCTCCCTCAATTCAAATAAAGACCTTTATTCTTATCTTCTCTTTCCTATATGCTAGCAAGTTACTAATGCATTTTACACTATAAATAAAATGGCCTTTTTTTTTTTCCAAGGGACCTTGCTGAAAGTGCTCTGAAAAAATTAGTGTACACTACATCGACCAGATCACCCTTATCCAAATATCCATTAACTCCTTCAGACAAATCTGATTGATTTGTCAGGCATGACTCTCTTGAAAAGTTCTATTTTCCTACTACATCATATTTATGCATGTGTCCAATAATCTTTATTATCTATTAGTGTGCCATACAGAAGCCACACTTGCATATCTGTATTTCCCCACATCACCTCTCCTACTCTTTCACATAAAGACCTATGTCCTTTTCATCTCCATAACACTGAGGCTGATTTAAATGACAGGTTAAATAGTCCACATTTAAGTTCCTTTTTCACCAAAGATGCTGCCATCTGTTCCTGTCATTTTGTTAAGTTATCGATTGTTTTGACCATCTTCTACTGACACATCAATTTGTGACAGTTCCTTAGACTGTTCCCACAAGAAAAGGAGCTGATAGGGAGCCATCCTAACCTTTCTCATACTGTGTGCCAAGGCAAATAATGCATTTAACTCTTCTACTATCACATTACTTTCCTTGAATGTGACTTGTATTGTTCATTACTTTACTATTGATTACCTATTAACTGCAAAAGCAGGATGAGTGCCAGACTGTTAAAGACTTGGTTTCAGAGCGTTTGTGCTTCTGGTTTTTTGTTCATTTTTGGTTTTGTTTCTTTAAATTAGGACTGTCAATTCATCAGAATCTTTTTAGCTTTTCTTGTGGTTTTACATTTAAATTAATCAGAATGTACGTTCTTTAAATTTTCCTTGTCTTGCTATTACATCCACTTTTGAAGAGTCTTCTTCTCTTCAGTTTTTAATCATGCTAGCTTTTGGTGTCCTTTGCAAGTCATTCTGCCTGAAAGCATTATACTCTCAACTGTTCCTTTAAAATTATTTTTAAACAGACTCTTAAATAGGCATGTTTTTTTAAGTTAAATGTTTTACTGTGCTGGATTTATTGCTTCTACCAGGAGATCAAATTTTAATAATATGATAACCAACTTCATAGTAGTATCTTGAATCATGTCCTGTTTGCTATGCAGAATTAATCAAGATTTGCTCCGCCTTTTCGTATTATTTATTTTGCTCCAAAATCAGAGATTTTTAAGATTTAAAATCTTTAGCCTCTTACCTTCAGCCTCAAATCCAGCCAACATACCCAGAATTGCAGTCTAATTTTTGCTTTTGCAGATATGATTTTTTTATTTATAAAATTTCACAGCTCCTTTTGATGCAATTAAATTACGCTATTTGACTCAAAGCTGTCTTGAATATATATAGCACAATTCCTCCATAGCATGTCCTGCTCTACCATTCCTATGTAATTTTTACCCTAGAAGAAGACCATCTCTCTAAGTAACTTTCCTTTTTATTCAGAGAATAAATAAAAGTATATGATGCTTGCCTAAAAAGACAATTGCATGATAGGCAAGAATTTAATTCAGACTTACCATGCACATAACACTTTAGACCTGAAAAATCCACGGAGATCAGGGAAGACAGACTTTGAAAAAAGGTTTTGGTCTCTGGTTCCTTTATTGTACTCATCAAAATAATACCTGTATACCTAAGGCTGGATTTAAGGAGAATCAATAAAATAACTTAGTGCACAGAGTGGAAAGAACACACCAAGCTTTTAGAGAAACGAGAAATAGCACCTATGCAAGAACAGGACCCAGAGAAAGTGGTTACATGGAGCAGAGGAGCCCGGGGAGCGGAGCGGACACAGCACGTGCGCTGTGCCCGTGCCACAGCGCCCTGCAGCCAGCACGGCGCTGGAGGTTCCTCACCCACCAGTGCATTAAAACACAGGAAATACCATCTGGATCCAAGCATAAAGATCAACATCAAAATTCACAGAGCTACCCATCAAAGGGAGAAAATAAACAGAAAATTACTTCAAGTTTTATCCTAAATGAGAATATTTTCCAAGGTTCAGAAAGCTGGGTCTCTATTCCTCTCAGCCTGAGGTGCCAAAACCTACTACTGATGGAGAAAGTTAAATCCATGTAACACCCAATTCTTGCAAACATTTCAGCTGTTTTCTCAAACAGGGTTAATGAAACACACCAAAACCTTCACCATTCTTGCTTGGCTATGATCTTTTATTTTATTTCATTTCACTTACACATCCTGTATGCACAGAGCTTCCAGACCTGGGTATCACAAGGGAATACCTGTCATCTCTCTGGTCCGCAAGAAGAGAAAGGAAGAAGAAAGCCCCTTTCCCAACAGATTTCCTTAAATGATCACAGCTTTCATCATCCCTGATCAGTAAGAAGTGCCGACACTCCCAAGGCACCCAGCACAAGCCCAGCTGAAGTGACTTTCTTCAGTTCTTGCCAAGCTCACTCCAAAGACAAGGGCACTTGCCCATACTCCCCCCAAGCATGCCACCCAGAGCCTGCCAGGCTTGTTAGAGCAACAGTGTAAATGAACTTCAGTTAAACCAGACAACAACATTAAGGAGCTTTTGCTGAGACCGTTCACAAGTGCTCACACCTTCACCCACACTTGAGACGAGAAGGAGACTTAATTGATTTTCACCTCACAAATCAAACTCATCATGCTGAATCCCCCTAGCTTCGGGTGTTGGGAGGAAAAGGAAAGATGATGGAATTCAGCCCCACTGATGCAAAGCAAGCTCCTGTTTTACAGTGACACACATGGACCAGAAAACCAGGCAAGGACATTTTCCTCCCTTGCAGCTTGCAAGCACTCAATTGCTAAATTAGACCATGTTCCCTTGATTACATAAAGCAATACAAGGACTACAGACATTCTGAAACTATTTGGTATCTGTACATAAAAAAACTACTTTCAAAACCAACCTGCTGTTCTGAAATTCAGGCTGAAGTTTTGCACGGCCCATGAAGGTGCTCTGCCACCTCCTCTGGGAGCAGGACACCAAGCACACCCCAGCCTGGCCCAGGGAACAAGCCATGCCAGCTGCAGACCCCACGTGGCACCAGAGACCCAGCTCCAGTGGGGAAGTGTTAACCTGGATGTTTGCAGACAACTTTCAGCCAATTACAGACACAGAATTTAAAATGCACTCAAGCAACCTCATTAACTCCACAGCCAGAAATATGCTGCTGTAACTCTTACCAGCATGAGGGTGCAAGTGTCTGTTTGGTGTAAAACTCCTCCAGACACCAAAATAAAATATTTCCGCAGCTGAAGTTTCTTTATATCCCCTGGGTCATTCTCTCAGAGTTAACGGTGTCCCGTAAATCTGACTTAACTGCACTGCATAAATCCAACTTTTCAGTGACAAAAGCTTACATAAACGGATGATAAAATTGTCTCGATTCCCCCACTGGGGGCTGGAGCTAAATGGGAGACAGATTTAGGGTTTCAGATGAACTGAGAATACTTACAGGTTCTTCTAAATAGGGTTTGGGATTAAAAAAATGTTGCTTTACCTCAGGCTGCCGTATTTCTGTCTCGGCACAGAAATACATACATATGCACTATGCTCATGCAAACGCTCCCCACACTTCTGCGAGGCAGCAGATTTACGGCACATGCACAACAGCCCAGGGCCACCTGCAGCTCTGCCCACTGGGCTTCCTGCAGACACACAGTTTCCCAACGCAACCTCTGAGCAGAGGTCAGATGCAGAAGAGGGTTCTTTTGGTTTGTCGAATGCCCTAAAACCTAATGCAAATGAACGGCTGTGCATGCAAAAAAAGCGATTTGTGTTCAACTACAATTCTTGTTGTGATTGCGCAAGGATTGTTATCATGCCAAAAAAACCACATTTTGTCCAGAGGCACCTTTTAACCATGTTCCTAGGAAAGCCAGAAAACTGCAGATCTAGGTCTCTAAGCGCAAGCCACAGCCGCATCAAAGACGCTGTCCCTGGGCAGTTCCCCTTCCCTCAACTCCTTCAGCGAGAAGACCCTTCACCTGCGGCAGCCAGGACGCTGCCCTTTGGGGAACCACCACAACCAGTCCTAGCAGCAGCTCAAAGCCTCAAAAGCTCAGCTCATGTTTTTTGTGCCGTTCCCGCTGCTAGGCCTTCTGGCTTTGCCACCCTCCCATCATGGGCAGCTCACATACAGCTCAGCGTTCGCGCACTCGTGGGGCAAGGCCAGGCTTTTGGGCAAAAGGCTTGCAGCAAGCCCTGCGCACCCACCTGCAGCATCCCAACCCGCCCCGCGGCCCTCACCTGGCTCAGAGCTGTGAGCAGCACTGACACACTCCAGTGCCATGCTCGCTCTGGTTTACTGGTTCGTTTTCACTTGCAATTGTTCAGCTGCCACTACTTCAAAGATGAACTCCGGAATACTTGAGAGGAAGACCTTGTTCTGTTTCTCCTACTGAACCTGTTCTTTTTTGCATAAATAAATATTCAGGAGAGACAGAATTAGAATCCAGGCGCTCTCTGTCTCACTTTGTCCATCCCAGGAGTCCTCTACCCCACCGGCTATAATCACTCTTTTCCATCACTTTTCTCTCAAAGACTAAGTTTTCCTTAATAACTAGAACAACTTCAGTAGAAAAGATTGAGAAATCCATTCTGTAGAATACTCTTTAGCACAGTGCTCAGAATATTTATTGGATATTATAGGAAAACAAAGAATTGAGCACAAATCCCATACTAGAAGAAATTAATGATGTGTATACAGGACTCTTAGCACTGAGTAAACTGTTTGTACAAAGCAATCCCAAAGATACACAGCAAACGCACCATGAAGAGTGGAGAAGAGGGATTTGTACCCAGAATGGCTACAATACAGGGACAAAAGGAAGAAAAAAAATTGTATCCCTGCATGTCCTGTTCCCCAAAACAGATTTTCCAAGAAACCTGATCATCCCCATGAGACAGATTTGCACAGGAGGCTATACCCCTCCCCAAATTACTAAATCCAGGCAGGGAGGCACTGCTGACAGATGGGGCCCACTATAGCATCTTCCAAACCTGCAGCCTAAGTATCATAACTTGCCCTGAGAAATGCCAACAGAACTAGCAAAAGGCATCTCTGTTGTGGTGTATTGATTACAGGGAAGAAGTTCAGTGAGATTCAACCCCCACGCTCCCTACACACACACAGTGTCTTTTCTGGGAGCTTCTCTCAGTCACTGAAGACAATTAAAGCTGCTATCAAAACTACCAGCTATCTCAACATATTTTACTCATCTAAAAGTGAATTATTAAGAACCAATAATAATATCTGAAGGAGCTTCTGGGCAAACAGTACATTACTGAACAACCCATACCCCTAAAAACATTAGGAACTTCCAACAGTGCACCTATCACCACTGATGAAGTGGGCTATCATCCGCCATCCTGTCCTGAAGATTTATGTATTCCCTCCATTTCACTCCGTTTCAAATACATTAGTAGATGGATAAATCACATTTTTTTCTACCAGTTTCTCAGAAAAATGAGTTCTGTATACAGATCAACCTGCAATTCTCTTCTGCCATCTTTGGCCACCTCTTTTGATCCATAGACCCAGCTAAAAAGCTTCCAAGTCCTCCTTGGGATATTGTGCTTCTAACCTGGCTGAGAGCACTGTGGCTGCGAAAGCAGGAGTTGCTTTGTCTAGCAGTGGACTGTTTTATGCTTTTGCAACAGCAAATGTAACTTTTGCTATTTTCCTTTGGTTCATGTTTAGTATGGCCTATCCTGACATGTAACGGTGCTGCCATTTAACTTCGGTATATGCAGTAGAGACATTTTTAAAGGTCTCAGTTTTTCAAGCATTCCCCCAACTAAACATGGTTATTAAATCTGTTACAAGCACAAAAGGCTCTTTGAATACCTCCACAATTTCAAAAAGTGAAATACTGTTCCTTATCAGTTTAAATGAATTGAACTAAAGTATTAACATAAAAACCGTTAGACACTAATCATCTTGCGGAAGAAAATGACATTACAAACCTAATAAAAACAACAGGGAAGCACAGGGGAAATAAGAACAATTCTTTGCCAGCAGCAGCGTGTCTGTGGGCACACCGAAGTTACCAATGAGCTGACATTTACTAAACAGAGCACAGATGCAACCAAGTCTTATATGGGGTTTTAGACCTCCTGAGAATTTGCCATCAGAAGGATCGCAGCTCTGAAAAGCTAATCACATCCAGCTCAGCATAGCTGTTCTCTGCAGCAAAATAGCTCAGTTTCCATCCGGTTTGACTTTGGATAGGAGTATACAGCAGAAACAGCCGACTGATCAGAAGGCAGAGAGCATACAAAATTACAACGCCAGAAGGCAAGCAAAATGTCTTCAATGTAAAACACATAACTGTGCTAACAAGTCCGGGACACAGATTGACCAGGACGGAGGCCAGAGAGGTCTCCATTACCCAAAAGCAATATACAATGCAACATAGCTTCTCTACATTATGGCTCATGCTTGTGGACCTGCACATACTCCCAGGTCTTTCACAGGCAAATTTCAACTGCATGTATGTAATAGGACTTAAAGCCTGGGAGAGGCTACAGCAGCCTTTAAAAATCAAGCACCAAAACAAAACCACACCTAGATCTTGTCTCTACTCCTGATTTTAAATTGCAACAACTGCTTTAATGGGAAGGGAAATCTTTTCTCAGGGAAGATGAAGAATTGAAGGCAGGTTTCCTGTAAAGACAGCAGCATCGAAAGTATGCACGAAATACCTTTCCCAGAACACATTAAAAAAAGAAGTGATCGTGTTCTTCAGGCCATTCTGGCATTACAATTTCAGTAAGTGCTAAAAAGAGGAGCAGCTAATACTCAGAGGTTCCACGAAATGCTATTCATTTTTCGCAACAGTTTAGGTAGCCTCTTATACTAAAAAAAACATAAAGTCATTTACATGATTTCATGATTTAAAAGCAGAGAGAAAGGAAAAAAACCCAGATATAAATCTGAGCACAACTGCTTTTCTTGGTACAGCCCTAAACTTTCCCTGCATCTGATGGCAATAACAATCTCCAGAACTCTGTATTAGATCTTCACTGAAGTGCCTCTTGAGGAGGCTGGATTTATTAGTGGCAACAGACTGAAACAATGCTAAAAGAACACATGGACTTAGTTCACCTATATCAAAGAACAAGGCCAACAGTCACTAGTGTTTATTCCAACTGTGTACCCATTTTCTAAAGTGAAATGAAAATAAGATCATCAAAACAATTATTTTCTGCAAGTACTTTGTTTTCTCTATCTTTTCTAATTTTCAGCAGTCAGCTGGCAGCACCTCAATGCACAAGCTGCCAGATTCACACAACATTAACAAATCATGTAAATCGGCCAGAAGAAATGCTGAAATGTTGGGACAAACTCAGCAGGTCAGGAAGGGCTGGACAGCTCAACAGGAGAGGGTCCTGGCTAGTGGCTGTAAATGGACAATGGTCTCTCCTCCTAGTTACATTTCTGTGCAGGTTCATCTGCTTTGACTTCTATCATGACCCACAGCCAAGATGGTCGGGGGATCCCAGGATCCTAAATGCCTCTGAGCCACTCATCAGCTTCATGCTGTCAATGGTGGACAATTCTGCATACATGGAAAGGGTTAGGCCACAATTGTGTGTAAGTATGGAAATGTTAGTATCGCTTATATGTTCCCTCCTCCCCACCACTAATTGCTAGCGCAATACGTCAAACACAGTCAGGTGCCCAAGTCTCACGACTTCATTGGCAGCTACTTTCTTCTATCTAGTAAGAGTATACTTTCCCATAGTAAACCTGGTTGGAATGCAATTAGTTGATTATATGGAGGACTTGAAAACAGGGGAAGCAGTAGTCCACAAAATGGAGCTGAGCCTAGAGCAGAAAACTTTGTATCAGACAGAAAGGCAACAGTAATAAATGCAACACCAGTTTCATCCTGGAGAATTATTGTTAGGTGCTCTTACTTGCAACAAGTACCCTTAACAACTACAGGTAGACAGTCTCTGCCTTCTATTATTTCCAAAGTGTTCAGTGATAACAAGCCACATCTGATGAATCCTCCTTCCTTTTGGGAGTTATGGGCACCAAGCACAAACCTGTCAAAGTTAGGACTCTCCAGCCCATTTGACAAAAAACTGCTGCCAAACCACACTGAAAGAGATGGAAGCTGATAAATCTTTAAAAAGTCTCTTATAGCCTGGGTTTGGATTTTCTTTTTTTTTTTTTTTTCTTTTTTTGTGACCTAGTAGCAATTAGAACATCATATACCTTGAGAAAGTGAAATGTTACAAGGAAAGATTGCTATTAAGAATTAATGTTTTTATTTGCATTAAATGATAAAATTCAGAAGCAAAGCTTCAACCCTAACAGCATAATAGTCAGAAGGCCAACAATCAGCTAACAAAAAAGACACATTTTTCATAAATACACCTCCCCCTGGCTCTGCCTTTCTTCTTGTGTGCTCAGCTGTAGCAATTAGGAGAATAATCTATAGGAAGCCTACCCCCAAAAGCCTCTCTCAGCTTTCTCCAGCTGTTTCCTTCTTTTTGTTGCCAGCAAACTCAAGCTCTGAAGAGATGATTCACCTCAGCAGGACTCCAAACTCTGCATCTGCTCTGGGGGCATAATCTTTGCTGGGTACACAGAAATGGTCTTTAAACTAATGGAGTCACTAGACTAAGCAAAAATCCTCTTCTCTGAATCTACATACTAAGGTTTTATTTTCAATTATATTTCTAGCTGGGTATTTTCAAGATTATAATCTTTCTTCTTTAATCATCATAATGCTGCTTTGCAACACACATTGCTCTTCTAAAAGTACCTTACTGCACTCTATAAATACAAATTGCATCATCTTTTTATAGATAAAGAAACTATCTACAGTGACCCATCCAGCAATACAGAGAAAATCCCTGAAAGAAGTGGAACTGGCATTCAGTTACTGTAACTCTCCCAAACCACAACATAATGCTGCCCCATAAACAACACTATTATTGAGCATTCAAAATAATGTTTTGAAAATGGATTTGAGTTTTCCATTCCTCAATGAAATGGGATGTTCTCCCTTAACTACAGCAAGTGAGTGGAAAAAAGTTCTATGTCTGTAATTTATGTGAAGTATGGCTGCAGAGCGCTCTTTGGCCCAGGGAGAAATCCACAGCAAAACTGAGATGGAGGAAACGGACAGAAGGATTCAATGGGTTGAAAAGGAGAGCTCTGAAGCAGTGGAGATAATTTGGACAAGCACACTGAAAATCATGTGGTTTTTTATGGGTGATAGACACAGGAAGAGATGAAAGGAAAGTGATACAGACAAGACCAAGGAATTGCAGATTACAAAGCCCAGCCCTCTCTGTGCCTCCATGTAGGAAACATTATTATAGGTTGAGGAAGGGAAAAGGTAAATTATTTTTCCCTATTTATACAGAAGGAGTTCAGATATTTGACTTCCAGGACATGTGTGGAAGAGTTTCTGCAGATCAGTATTATACCAAGAAAAAACACACTGTTGCTTATCACTCAAGACAATGTACAAAGCAGCTCCTCTGTTAGAACTCTCAAAGAAACTTACACTGATCTTTGTATTTGATAAATAAAATCTTCCCTTCTCAAGAAAGAATACATAATTTCTCTGAATCACAGAGAAGCTGTGAAGAGAAATGCTCACCTCCATCCTAATTTCTCCAACTGAACTGAGAAAGACTGCACAGGAGGTCTAATACATGCCTGCCTTCATGTTATAAAAAAAGAAGTAAACTAGAGTCTTCTACTAACAGAAAGAGAATAGGTTTTGGAAAATAGCTATTGAGCATCTACCTATGAGAAAAATCACAGCAAATTTCATGGGTATCTAAATACTGTTTTAACGGAGCCTCAACAATTTCTTTGTTCATAAATACGAGCCATAGAAGAATGTTCAAGAATAATTCTGTTCTTGAGAGAGAGATTTCTTAGCCAGAAACTAGTCTGGGATCCATTAGTCCAGTTCTTTCATTACCACATAGAATTTGTCGGGTACAATACTCTGTTTTGAAGAACAAGGCCACGAGAAGGCATTAAAAATAATGCAGAGATCAGGAAAAAATGCCAAGTTAACAGCATACCCAAAGCAACGAGAGGCTGTAAACAAGGCCACTCTTCCAAATGATGGCAACTTCCCCAATATTAGGGCTACACATGCATGTGAAAACAACTCGAACTTGTGAAGTCCACTGGAAAAGCGGGACATTATCCATTAAAAGATCTTGACTCAGAATTCAAAGGAAAAACAATCATACAGAAGCAGAAATACACATGAATCCATATTGATCTTCACAGAAAGGAAACACAGCTACAGATAAAACATTCAGATTTACGTGCTTTTCTGCACAGTAACGCATTTCACTAACGCAAAGAATTGTAATAGTTTTCTTCCCTTACTGGTCTTTAGCACATTCAACACCACAGATCACAAGAACCACCTCACATTTACGATATCTAATAAATAATTCTCATCACCCAATGGTTTCGTGGCTAAAACAATTTCCTAAGGTTATCAGAAACTTCTCTCTTGGATGCTGAGCAGGCCTATTTCCACTCTCCAGAGACCAAAAATTCTCTCTTGAACTACTGTGATAGTGAATTACCACTACCTCCACATTCATTACACAGTCACCATCTGGCAGTGACTAATAAAAACAACAGTTACCTCATGCTCCTAAGATAACTAATCTCATCACCTTTTTAGAATCATTAACAATGAAGAAAAGCAAGCTTAATAATCCCTCCCCTGCTATTTGGAGTGCTAGGAACATATTATCATAAATAAAATTAATTTTTATTGTATATTCCACAACATGAGTTTCCATTTAAGACACAGAAAAACTGAGGACTAGGAAACAATGACTGAAAAAGACCATTCAGTCATGTATTATGCTTTGGCTCCCCAGGGAGGAGACGATGAAACACGGTCCAAAGCTCATGGAGCTTAGCTGTGGACTAGCCTTACTAATATCATTTAACGAACATAGAAAGGGACCCCAAACCCCCAAAAGAATATTACAAGGACTCTTGAGATTATGCATTTTAGCTTCTGAAGGATAACAATAGGACCCATCCATTGTCACGGCATAAAAAATTATTCTCTCAATAATGAATTTGCTGACTCCCACGCAAGTAGACACTGTTACCCACAAAGAGCTCAACAATCTGTTGTTTGAAATGTTTACAACATCTACTTTTGTGTTTGTCGTAAAAACATTCAAGTAAACAGCCAGTTAAAATCAAATGCATCAAAACATCATCCACTGCATCTGCTGACAGGCCAGCCCGGCCCCGGCGTGCAGATTAAAAAAAAAAAATTCACCCTCCTCCACACCACTTCAACAGCGACCAAAGCTCTACTCAGATTTTGAAAATTAAACTTGCTACAACCTTCAATTAAAAAGAAGAAAAAATTATTTTTTTCCTTAAAAGAAGAGACTTTTCCACTCAACCACTGACATAACAGCAATGGATCACAAAGGAAAACAGACCTTCAATCCCAAACGACCACCTTTACACGGAGTCGCCCAAATTCTGCTGCAATGAAATCACTACAGCTCCAGTCACACAGTGCAGCTTGAGGCATCAAAGGCAAGCAGAGGAAAAACGTTTCAACAAATTCCACATTCTGAAGCACTGATGATATAAAACCTTTTTCTACCAATCTCACCTCTGTTATGGTCTCTGAACATCAAGGTGATCTTTTAGTAAGATGAGCTGATGTAAGTGGGGAGGGGGGAAATTGTATAAACTTTGAAGTACCCAAACCCCAAAGAAACACCTAAAGCTGTACCTATGTGCCCAAAAGCTGCTTGGTTATTCTTATACTTGCTGACAGAGTTACTTAAAAATAGTTTATATATAGTCCTCATCAAACTTTGCCTTTCACTTAGCTCATTATCAGGATTTGAGGCACTGCTTGCAACACAGAAGGAAACAAAGTCCAAGCAAGTGACATATTCAAGCTGACAGCACCCTATTACAAGACTCTGCATTAGGTATCAGTTATTCTCTCTCTGTAGTCAGTAAAAGATGTGAAGCTCTCTTTGGCAAATGTACTTCTCGGTACCATAATGTCCCCATTTACTTGTCTGTGTGTTTCTGTCGGTATCAGAAAGTTTAATTAGTCTCTTGCAACTAAAATGACTTCTTTTGACTAATTTGTATCAGACAGGAGGGAAAGATGAGAATGCTTTATGGAGGGCTTAAAAATTTTAGGTATGTTTCCTAATGCCATGTCTCAGCTACATTTGTATCTTGCTTCATATTGGCCATTTTAGGGAAGTATCCTTTATTATAAAGCTCTTGTTACCTTTCATACTCAATTTTTCTTTTTGTCACATCTAGAAAGCTAGGGCCAAATTATAAACCAACTGATAGAAATGCGATTCTTAAAAAATATTTTAAATGAACCAGATATTAGTAAAAGTAAACAACCACAGCAGTTTTCATGCAGGTGTTGAAATGAGTTCTCCCCTCTACTCCCTGAAGTACCACAGCGGCCCATCACTGCTCCGCAGACCAGGCATTTCCTGGCTCTTTGCAGTCTTTCCTAGCGTGAACTTGCTTTGCAGGTCTCCTGCAAATTCCTACCTGAGCAAACCACGGCTCAGGTTTTCCCAAGGTTTCTGTCTCCTCCTCATCCTTCAGGCTCTGGCAGTGCTCAGCCTTTACACAACAGCTCCAGAAAAGCTGCCCATGGTGACAGCCCGTTCCAACACCCCTGTCTCCGGTGCTTCGTGTTTCACCTTGTACAACTACAGCAGCAGCACCATCCTGCAGTCAGAGTTGACAGATTTTTCACTGTGTCTTTGATACCTCAGTATGCCTCATCTAACTGGAGCTGCAGCAACGAGACATCTACCTTTTCAGGAAGGCTGCCAACGTACACCAAGCTGAGACTGCAATCGGCTATTGAGCCCACTGACTGAATGAGGGCCTGTCTCCACATTTAAGATTAAATTCAGTACTTTTGCTCACGTTCAGTAGCACCTTAGTTCCCTGGCATTCCATGCAAAGGGCAACAGCAGCTTGTACACCTTCACCCTGACGGCAGGTCTTGCGTCTCATCACACTGCAAACGTTTGTCCTTTATGACAACAAGCAGAATTTGAATTGTGATCTATGAAATCCTCAATTTTTACTTAGTGAGAAACCGAAGGCAGATGTAAAGCAGCAAGGAGGGTTAGAGAAAACTCATTATTACAGAATATGAATTATTACCCACAAGTCTCTTAGGTCACCTCTGCTATGCTGTGAAACACACATACTCTTAGCACAAGGCTTATTAAAATACAGACTATCTGACAGAATGGGGCTATTTTTACCTAGGCTGAACAATATCCAGGCATCTTTCTCAAGCAGTTAAATCAAACTCATACTAAAAAGCACATTAGGAAGGAACTAAAACGAAGCAAAGTATCTCAGAGACCAGTTTTTGCCCATATCCCCACCTTTCTACTCCTTCTGCTGCTAAACACGGTAAAAATAAAAATGCTAACAGTCACCAAGAAGCCACCAAAATGCTATACAAAGGAAGTGAAGTTATCTGAATTTCATAAAACACACAAATCTTTCCACAAGATCGCAGCTGGCACCTCAGTGGGCAATCTTCCATCACAGTTATTTAGACCAGGTCTATACCATGCTGATTTTAAACCAGCTGGCTTGGCAACTCCTGATTTCAGGCTGAGATGTAGGCAGTCAGCCTGCCCTGAGCTTGCTGTTACCATGGCCGCGCTGCAGCAGGACCTGCGCTGGCCAGCCTAAAGCCAGCTTATATATGTCCCCATCGGCAGCAAATCAATGTAACACAGGCACCCCCTTAAAGACCAGGTGATGCTTGCTGCCTCTGTGTGCTACAGTGATTCCTGGCAAAAGAAAATGGGAAAAATACTTCAGTAGGAATTAGGACTTTCTCAGACACTCCCAGCAGTCATTCAAGAAAAAATATCAACTATCCTGCACACTGTATGTTTTCTTTGTGTGGACCACCACCAATGCTTGAAAAAGGTAACAACTCATCACATACCATACAACTAATAAACCAATTCTATCTTTTGTCGAGAGTGTAAATGGCAAAGGAGGGAACAGTCACTGATATCCCAAACTCCCTCCTTCAGCAAGATGAAGAACTGCTGTTCTTAAAAAAGACATTGCCTGGAATATGTTGAAACCAATACTACGCGATCTTTGCCTTCTACAATAAACCAGATATGAATACACAAAGCAAGAACAAATATATGTTTTCAGCCTGCCCATTATCAGGTATCAGCAGACTGGTAAGAACTGCACACACAAGAACAGCAGTGATAAAATTGTATAGACAAGTTGTCTGCTTACGACAGTATTCCTTGGAATAGCAATATATTCACAGCCTGTGTTGATAGCATTTTAGTCAAGATTCCTTCTGTGAATCTCCACTGGCCCTGTAAAATGTGAATGCCACTGATTTTTGATGGCACAGTGCTCAGCTTTTGGCTTGCATTATCAATTCCCCACACCTACTGCACAGGATTCCCTCAGAGCTCACACCCAGCCCAGCCTTCTGAAGTAGCCCCTTCCAACATCCCAGGAGCCCTCCTCTCCTTGCACGTTCCCAGGCACCTGAGCACAGCTCCTGCCCTAACGACAGCACACACGGCACGTGGGGACCGCAGCCATCAGATGGAGCGGGGTAAGGCAGCGGCAGGCTGCTGCCAGCTGTCCAGAGCTGAAGTCACTGGCTTTGCATGTATGCTGACCGCACCAGGACCTCTGTGCTTACCTCGATTTCGCCACAGCTCTGGTCATAAAGAACATACCCAATCTAATTGTAAAGAAATCTGAACGGAGAGCACTTAATCAGTGAAAAGACTGTGTGTTGTCATACCCAGGTGATACTACTTTTCATGACTCAAACGGTACAGAAGAGGAGGAACTGCTGGTGTGGGGGGCTTTGCTTTTATCTCTCAGGCTATTCAGTCTCAGGTGGCCACAGACTGTGATGTGGGATACAGACATCTGTTAAAGCACAAACAAATCTACTTGTTAAAATTCTAGCTGGCCACAAGGGAGGTCAGAAAGGCTCAGAGCCCTCCTGACACCTTATTTCATGGGTTCTCTTTGATGAGGCATGCATGTAAAGAAATCTCAGAAGGAAATATACCCAAAGCACCATCATGCAGGAGGACATTGTTGCCTCCCAATTTTTGTAAACAACAGCTTATCTGAACCAAATAAGACTTCAGCACATCGGATTTAATCACTGAGTTACAATCTTTTGCCTTCTCTTATTTTACGTACATATACTACTGTCTTCCCTTTCACACACACACACACGTGTCTCGTGTGCCTCTTCTTACCTCTGGGCATGCTTTTAATGGTATTACCAACCGGTTGGTAATTAACTTTTACTCCGGTTTAGTTATTGACCATTTCCCAGGATAGATTATGCAGAAAAACTATTTCACCCATAGCATGGTTTTAGCCAGAAGTAAAACATGACACCCAGTAACAGATAGTCTTTTTTTTACCCTTCTGGGAGAGTAAGTAACCATGGATGCACAAGAAACAATGCCTGCAGATAAAAAGAATGCCTCCAGATAATAATGTTTGTCAGAAGAGATTTGCACATTTCTTTGAACTGATATATTTATATCCTGCTAATTATTTGAGAAAAATCTCAGAGACCTTATCACAAAGAAAGTCAATGCTATGGTTATAGTTTTTCCCCTCAAGTCTAGGTTTCTTTTTAAAGTATCCCTCAAACTTTGAAGTTTGCTTTTAACAGTTTTCTTTTCAGTCATTTCAGTAACTTACACCTATGCAAATACCTACCCTAGAATATACTTGTACAACTTGTCAGGAAACATCTTTAGGATTGAAGTCCATTAGAATTTTTTACAAACAGCCTAGGTCACATTTTGAAAGACCTGACTGTACTGGTAAATACTCACTCTCTTGTTCTTAACTCTGCTTTTCCATGAAAAGCATGGGACGTTGCTGTTACTGCTATGCAAACACCACACAATACAACTGACAGCTTCAATAAGTCGTACAAGCAGGAAGCAAACAACAGTAGGTCACCTTAGGGTCTTTTTTTCCTTTATAGCCACTGGAACAGCAATTCAGAGAATGTTCTGCTCAGCAGGTTTTCAGCTGCTGATTTTCCCTCTAGTTTTAAAGGCATAAGGGAGGCAAAATATTACAGGAAGGACTGTCACAGGCTTCGAAGCAACACTACACAAGGACCAGAGGAACAGCAAAAACAGAGGTCATCTCCCCTCCCAAAGTAAAAGGAGAGCAAAATATTCTACCACTCACCTGCAGACCCCACCATTTTACTCCATTTAATCACCTTCACCAGTCCCAGCTTAACAGACATGGGTGTCTGCTTCAGGATACCGCAGCTCACAGCACATCCCACGCAAAACCCCTGAACGATGAGGGGATGTTAGATGGGAGCTTCTGCTGAAGGAGGAACTAAACACTGGTACCACTTCCCAGCCTTCTGCGTGGTTGCGTGGCCTCCTGTAGCTTGGAATTACAACAGCATTGCACTAAAACTACTTTCACTTCAGAGATGCAATGGCCTATTAGAGATTAAAGTGCCATACCATTTAAAGTAGTTTTTAAACTTCTTGGTAAGATGGGTAAGATGTATCTCATTCTTTTTCAGCAGACAAACTGATAGAAGTTGATTGGACTGCAGGTCACATGAAACACGCCAAGTAGCCTGAGCAAGGTGAACTTAAGATACAGTTGTAGAAAAATGAGTTTCTTCGAAAGTACAGGAGTCTACAGTATTCAGTACTGATACATATACATCTCACCCAATAATCACTGACACCATAGAAAAATTATTCCACATACAAAAGCATCCCTTGTTATAAGAATTAATAAAAATGCTAAACTACAACTGCTTCTTCACCATTAAGGCAATGTTTACTAAAGGAATTTCAGTCTGCAGATTGTGTCATAGGAAATGTCATTGTGTTCTACTACACCAATGGAAGTTGACATATTTCAAAAATAATATGCTTAAAATCATTTTACTCTACCAAACGTGCAGAGTAAGCAGAAATTCAAGATGTCTTCATGGACTAGATACCTCATAAACAGAGCAATTCCTTTTTTAAAGCCCAGTGTCTCAGTAATTCAGTTCCTATTTTGTTTAAATGCTTAAAAGTACTTTGCACATTATACTACTGAGCACTAGTCTACAAAATCTCAAATGAATAACTAAGGACCTAGGCAATATGTGGAGGTAGGGAAAAAGGATGGCCCAGCTCATCAAATTTCCTCAAGCTGACAAAATCAAATCAATGTGTACCAGAAGTATATATTGAAACACTAATTTGTGAACCTCAGAGACTGTGTCAGATTCTTAAATTCCATTACTTTTCAGAAAAGAAATTTGGAAATGGCAGTGGCAAAATGCATAATGCCGAAGATAACATTAGAACAAAAAAAAAACCCAACCACCAAACAAAAAAAAGAGATTCTAACACAATCCAAACATTTAAAATCATTCCTTTGGTCCACTAAATACCATAATATTTTCTACGTTACCATAATACCTTCTACACTACTTTATCATTTCACTCAAAATTAAGTGAAACAAAGCCAATAAGTCATGGTAACTCATTCATATAGAAGCTCATCGAAGTTCATATGAAAATATTTTCATTTCTATAATTAAACAACCACCAACGTGACATCCCTTAGCAGCAGATTCTCAACTGGAATCAACTGTCACAATTCTCTTGATCTCTATGAAGGTAGGAATATTTGTATCACCTAAGATCCACTTCTCACTGTTTCTATAGAGGCAAATCACAATCTTTTAAACTGGTGCAACAACTATTTTGTCATTTCTAAAGAGTCTTGAGTGCCTGACACAAAAATAGGAAGCATATATCTTTTATGAAATATGGCTCTTTCCACCCTTGTATACAAAATATATGCAGACACTGTAAACACAGCAAAAGCTGGTACAACAGCCTGATTGCAAAGGGACAGGTTCTACTGTTTCCCCTGAGGAGTCTCAAACTGTGACCCCAAGAATAAAGGCAAACACAATCATGTGTCTCTTCTGAAAATTTGGCTGGAATAAATTAGGTATCCAGAGATTCAATTTACAGCTTAAGGCCAAAAAGTGCCATTGCTCATGTATCCTGGCCTCCCAAAAAACAGACTCCATTAAATTTTACCAGCTACTACCTTAGGAAGAGCTGCATTTTACTGTATTATAGTTCCCAGAAAATAGACTTCCTTCAAAAAGAAATACCAGGGTAGAATCTCCTTTGTCAGCAAGTACCCCAGTAAGTGGCTCTGTAAGGCCAAGAACATTTACGTGCGGGAAACACGAAGTGATGTGCAAATGGGCAAAGACTTGTAAGATCTGGCCCTGCTCTACTCCTCCGCTGTCTTCCACTACAAGAGATCTCTGCAGGCTGTGCACCCTCCAGTCCAGCGAGCAGCAACGGAGCCGAGCAAAGGAGCCAGGAACTGCAAGTCAGCCTGACCTCCCAGCACACCGGGGATGCCAGGGATTGGCAACATTAGGAAATGCAGGGTAGTTGAGCTTAATTTGTGACTGATGGCTAGGGATATTAGAAGTGAAACAATCTGAAACTGCTGGGTTTTGCTACATATGATGTTAGAAATGCAAAAAGTAAGTACTCACGGCAGCCACTGTAAGCAAGCTAGGGTTTATTTCCTCTTTTTCTTATCTCTTTCTCAGGCATTAAACAATTTGTCTGCTTTGTTTATATTGTCAATAGTACTGCGTGCCAAGTGTGATATAGAAATTTATTTAATTAAGTTTCCAAAGCCACCGGGAAAACAATGGAAAGTGGGCACGTGAGAAGAGGGAGGGAAACATTCTCATGGTATGAAGTCTGAAGCTCTTTTTACAGGTCTTCCTTTTCTTAAAAAAAAAAAAAAAAAAAAAAAATCTCAATCTTGGACTTGAACTACTTAGTCGAATTCCTTTAACACAGTGTATGTCCTTCTCAGGTGACTGGAATTAAAATTCAAGCCACCAGAAACAAGCTCAAGTGCATTACCTGATCACAGGCTTGTATATTTGTTTATATCCTGGAGTCACTTTGAAAACACCTCCTCAAAACAGGCCAAGCCTGGGACACAGGCATCTTCATTGAAAAACCAAAATCACTAAGCACTGTGAGAACAAAACTGAAGGACAGCTGCCTCTAATCAATACCATCAGTTTTCTATTTTTAAAGCTTGCGATGAATTTAGTAAAAGAAAGCCAGCAGTCAGATTCAGATCCCTGTTGTAGCAGGTAATCCAGCGTAACCCAGCAGAAACCAGTATAGCTGCTCTGCATTTGTACCAGCATGAAATTCGATCAAGCTGACTCCCACAATAAAGAGGGGGGGAAGAAACCTTGGCCAGGGTGTGTGTGAAATATTTTACGTACACAGCTCAAAGGACTGCTCAACTAATTATTCACAGTGATGAAAGAAAAGGTATTTCAACCATAACAGAAAACAACCTCAATCACACTAAGATTATGCGACAGAAAAACAGGAAACGCAAAGTTTTGAAATGACATAGTGAAGGTAGAATACAAGAGCAAACTCAGATAAAAGGCCACATGAAGAAGTAGATCCTATGCAAAAAAAAAAAAAAAATTCTAGTTTTGTTACTTTCTATAAAAATCTTGTCAGAGTCTTTTCACTGGATGGAAAGTGTCTAAGTCAGAGAAAGAGAGAGGAACAGAGAAAAGCAGATCTGAGTCAGGGGAACAAAAGCAGATCAGTACAGTAGAAACGACTCAGCAGCCAGTCCCAAAACAGTCTGGCACACAATAAAACGTACCAGTAATTACCAGCTTCTGAGCAGACTTCAGTGAGACACAGTGGAAGAGCTACAGATGAGATGAACAGATGGAAAGACAAAGCCAATCAGGAATCAAAATGCACAGTTCCAGCAAGGAGAATCTCCACCAGTGTACATTTTGCAGTCTTTATTTCCCTAACTAGGTCAAGTGGGGTTTTTTACCCCTTAACTGCTGTCTGCAGTAAAAAGTTCTGAAGCGAGAAGGATGGGTTCCTAAGAACCCCCAAAATATTCTCAGCATGCATGGAAAACAAAGACATGGATTAATATACTCATGTTGGAAGCCCTTTAAACAAGAAGCACAGCAAAGACACAAAGATAATTCCAGCAACATAAACAAATCACAGTTTGTAGTATAAAATTTAACCAAGGTACAGAACAGTGCACTCCATGAGAATATATGGAAGGGGATAAAATACAAAGTGCTTTTCAGAACAACCGGAAAGGCTGAAGGAAAAAAAAAAAAGTTATATACAATGCTGACAGATAGCAAAAAGCCTTGGTAATTACATTCAGTTTTCTTATCAATAGGAATTATTTCCCTCCCCTTAGTCTTAAAAGTTTCTCAACATTCTGCTATGAAAAAAATTAATAATAATAATAATAATAATTCATTAGCATTCCATGACCAGAGGTTTGTGAATGTATCAACTAAAAACTCAAGAGCAAACTAATGGGTTGTTCAGGTAAGCATACAAAATCTAGTCAACTACTAAATAATCCAAAACATTTCAGCTAATACTGTACAGACATTATCAACAAAAGGCTTCTTCTATTCGACCCTGCACACTCAAATCATTCAAATGCTGCAGTACTGGCATATGTGTAGATAATCCTGAGTAGGGATGATTCTGAATGCGAAGCAACAGTTTATTTTGACTGAGTGGGAACACAGACTGGCCATTGTACACCAGTTTCCATGTGATAACGCACAACAGCCTCAGCATACTTTTTGGCACAAAACGTGGTCCACCATCTCCAAGAAGCAAGAATTTAGTCAATATTTGATCTAAAAAGCCCTGAACACCACAAGAATTACAAAGATGCTTAATGCTGAAGATTATGTTCCCTCCTCTGCAAAACCAGAGCTAACCAAAAGCCTGCTGATGTCAATGGAAAGACTCCCACTAACTTCACTGTTGTTTGGCTAGAACACACAGGAAAAAAATAGCATTGCTGGAGCCCAGGGGTAAGGAGAACCATGGCAGCAGCAGGCTTGATTGCTCTGCTCTAGCTGTGGCAGTTTGGCCAGAAGACAGGGATGGACTCAGAAGACCCAAGTCCAATGCTGCATCCTGCTAGGCAATCTTTGATGAGTCATTTGTCCTCTGGACCTCATTTCTCCAGTCCTTCACTCACCTCTTTTGCAAAGTTCTCCAAGATCTCCTGGTGTGGTTAAAAAAAAAAAAAGCTCACAGCACATTGTAGGTCCACTGCCCTCTGCTGACACAGATCAAGGTCCAGTCCTCTCTAGACTTTTGTTCAGAGTTTAGCTTCCCACTTTTGTATCTTGTTGGCCAGGAACCAACTTTTGGTCTCCCTGCCAGCCATCTGCAATATAGCTGAACCGAGACACATAACCACTGAGATCATGATTGCAATCATGGCTTTGTAACAGTAACGCCAATGCCAGCACCATGAAGGACAGCTGAGTTTAGGTTTATTTTTTCAAATGGTTATAAATCTTGTTCACCCATTAGAAAGGTTACTCCTTCATCTTCGTCAAGTGAAGAATGTCTTTAGAAGGACTTAAGTATTTATTAAAGCTTTTAGACCAATGAAATTCAAGAGTAAATGAAAAAATAGACAAGATGTGCACCAAGTAAGAAATTTCACATCCACTCAGAAGTACCAATTATAAAAAGCTATTAAATTGGAATAAGAGTATAAAATATTTATTATAGTAAGGAAGACATTAGCTAGCAGTATTGGACTGTATTAAGAAACAGAAAATTTAGACTGAATATTAGGAAACTGTCCTGACAAAGTGGTATTGATTAGAGAAGTAACATCCTGTATGAAGGGAGGCAGCCTCTTCAACCGACAATTAAAACAATTTTGGACTAAAAAAAGTCCAGTAAATGTACAAGGGGGAATAAGTCAGTAAGAAGCTCATTGTTTCTGCCCACAGAAAGCAGTAGTGTTCAGCAGTGCCCACCTCAAATGGTACTCAGGTTCTCTTCCCCTCCTGCCCTCAAAAATATAATCTTAACAGAGGCTTAAAAATGCTTTAGTGAAAGAGAAACTCACCAGACAGAATGCTTTTTATTTACCTTCCATATTCTGAACTACAAAACTATGTATTTTAGAAACATTAGAAAGTTAAAGTGAGGTAGGACCCTAGCTGTGGAAGCAGGCTGATGCAATCAGGAACATGACATTTAACATCATCTCCCACATGCAGCCAAATGTGGCAAATTCTCCATGTAAACCTAATCCAAACACAGCCCTTCTCAAAGCTCAGAAGGAATGAAACCAACCTGACACCTCACCACAGGCACCAGAATATTTTGTTACAGTCTTGGGTTCATTATTGTCAGTCTTAGAAGCTTGGAAAAGAGCCACTGCATTACAAATTACAGGCACAAGTGGGTCAGCTGAAGACCAGCTTCTCACACAAGGTGAGCAAGTATCACAGGTCCAGATACATTGATATCTGGAGAGGAAGGAAAATCAAGCTCATTAACAGATTTTTCTGCCCCATGCCAATTACTGGTGACTTTCAGGTCATTCATGTGAAACAGCAGAAAGCTCTTGAGAAAGACTTTAATCACCTGAGACAGAATGCAGGTTTTTGACTCCATCGGTTTCCTGACCCCACTGCATACTGGAGCATCTGGAGACTGCTCTGGTTTACATCAGCACCATCTGCACCTTCGAGGACCATGAGTCTTCAGACAAGTAAACGAACAGAGTTGCACGCTGCCTCACACATTCATCCCCTCGGTCTCTCCTGTGTCACCTCCACCAAAGCAGGATCACCATGACCTTCCAGCAACTTCTTGCTTCCAGCAACTACTCTGCGCTTCCACTGGCAGGTAGCTGGGGTGTGGGCATGGGGCTGGCCCTGAAAGGTAACAGCCAGATCCAGACCTTCTACTTCACATAGAAAGCCTGGAGGAGCTGGACTGCAGAGTGGACCAAAGTCATTCACAAGAAAGGGTTTTTTTTAGTGGGCTTTTTTGTTTGTTTTTGAAGCTTTGACTGCTCAAAATACCTGTAGAAACTGATGCCTGTGAATTCCTGCATCAAGCAGGTCCTGGTCACAGATTGCTTACTTAAATATCCAAGAACTTTTCTAATCTTTGTTTTATACAACTATTCTATCTTTTGCCAGTCACTGCACTTCCCTTGTTACTCAGAAGCAGCTAGCCAGATACAAGCTACATCCAGCATAGCTGTTACTGAGAGTAGCTGGGGAGAAATGAGCAGAATTCAAGGGGAAGCACTTAGACAAGCACGTGGGTGCCTGGCTGTATCCTGGTGGATGAGATGTTCCTGGAGCTGCTGGTGTCCCCCCAACACAAACTCTACTGCTGCTCAGGCTGGGGCTCTCTGCTGAGCAAGGTGATACCTGAAACTCACTGACCCGATGACAGAATTCATCATCCACAACCCAAGTAGGACAGAAGGAGGGTTACTTACATGCTTAAACTGTTACAGACGCATAGGCAAGCCGGCAAAATGCATGAGAGTATTTGGGGTTGGAATGGTATCCTTAAGCAGAAAAGCTAAGGAACGCTGCTGCCAACTGGAATTGGTAAAATAAGGGTTTTTAAAAAAAAAAAAAAAAAAAATCTATTACTATGTTCAGAGGTACCCAAATATATTTTTACAGGGACAAGAATGAACATAGTGCTTAGTTATGGCTACTTAACAGTCTAGTGTTAGTGTCATGGAAGTAGCCTCAGATTTTAGCAATGAACAGTACCAACTGACGAGTGTTCTCTACAAATACTTGTTTTAAAGGGGACATTCTCAAAGAACAAATTTCCGGCTTGAATTTAAGCCTTTCACATGCAATGGCAAGGGAACAAATGCAACAGGATTACAGTACGATGTTTGATGGCGGGTTAGCTCAGGTCAGGTGGTGGTGTTTATTCTGAAGATGAACACCAAGGCTTCACTCACTCCTCAGGGGCTTCTCTTCTAAATCAGAACTCTATCGACACCAGCATCCAAACAATTATAATCTATAGACTGCCTCTGACGTCAGAAACTAAACTGCACTTAGAGGTATAGGAAGGTACAAGCAGTAACAAACTATTACAGACTTCACATGCATCTGTCAAATGCAGGCACAACTCACCAAAACAGAACAAAGAGCCTTTTTCAGACATTGTCTCAAATCCATTTGGTATTAACAGTGAAATAGAGCACTCTGCAGCTATCCCTCTGATCTCCCGCCCACCTTTTCGAAGAAACGCTTTGGTATTGGGAAGACAAAAAAAGAAGTTCTTCAGTATTAACAGCTCTGTGTTCTGGTGTGCCTAGAACATCTGAATGTACAACAGAGATTTGAAGAAGTGCTTTCAAACCAGAAAGCTTGTCTGTTCTTGTAACTCTGACAAATAAGAGAGATTACCTCTTTCTACAAGCCTTGCCTCACTGGAATATATATAGCACCGAGCAGAAATAGAAAGTGATTCATATTTGGGGGTTTAGGATTTTTTAATTTTTTTTTAATATTCCATAGCTAACAGAAATCAGTGTTGCACCACTACTGTCCATGGATCTACATCAGCTGTATGCAAGCTGGAAATGATGCCAGCCTAAGAGCTGCCTTCGGATTTCTGTTGGAGGGACTGAGAAACCAAGGCACAGTTTAGAAATCTACTCTGCATGCAGGATGGTAATGTAACTTTCCAGAGATGAACAGAGCACTGCAAAGCACACAATCGTTTTAACTTCTGCTTATTTTCTCAACCCACAGCACGTAGGAAGTAAGCTGATAAATACGTCCGTCTGTTCTAGGAGAGGCCACCAAAAACCTCAGGGAAGAAGGCTCTGTATTGTCATAGCCACTAGATTTTCCTACAATCTCATCCAGCACATTGAGCAACATTACACTGCCATCTCTTGGCAGATATTTAGGTAACAATTTAAATTCTATATAAGTACAGGAATAAATTGACATTAAAAAGACATTAGAACATACAAAAAAAAAATAGACATATTTCTCTTTGTTTCAGCCTAGTTGCTGGCTGGACTTAAATCAGGACACTCTTACTAGACAAATAAAAACAGATTGAAGCTCTAGGTGAAGAGTCTAGTTTATATCCAGTCTTATTTCCCTGAATCTGTAGATTTTTACCTAATGTTAGACACACCTAAAAAAACAACTGTTAAGAGTTTAAATATGGTCTAAAATTCTTTTTTTTTTCATTATTCCACAAAAGAGTAATTTTTATAGCCAGCTTATATGCTTAGCACATTATCACTGTCCTGAAATCAAAATTTTATCCACTTGATTAAAACAGTATCAAAACGCCAGCAGAGTTGTGGGCAAAAATATGGCTCAAAGTTCTTGGTCCTTTCAAGTATGTAAAATCATAAATAACATAATTTAAAATATACAGCAAAGAAAGACAGGAGTACAGCCTAATGCCACTTGTATATACTGGAAATGCAGAGGCAGGAGAAAGTAGTTACTAACAGTTTCTGACATACAACATTTGCACTCCTTGTAATATGAGGTCTAAGAGGTCACCAAAATATTACAAGTAACAGCTCCAGAAAACATCATCAAGATTTAAATTTTGCAGCTACTAGTTGAAGAAACAATTCAGTATTAAGCATGAAGACACATGCGGAAACAGTGTCCATACTAATATCCACATGTTCCTAACTCTGGTTTCCACACCTGTGGTAGGCTGGTCTGGTACCCAAGATGTCTCACTCCCTGCTGCAGATCCCTTCCTCCTCTACATGTACACGGTCCATAACGTTCCAGTGGCTGAAATTTTTTGGTATACGCAAAACAAGGATTGAAATGCAAATCTCCCTCAACATCAGTAACTGTTTTAACAGAGATATTACAGAGGAATAATGTGCACACACAGCCACCCGCTTAAACTGGGAAGAAGAGTGACTTCTGCTCCAGTTTTACAAGAAAGAGCTCCATCCCAAAGACAGTGACGCCCCTGTAGAAGGGGAACCTTCTGTGTAGCACTGAGTTGGGTTTCTAAATAACTTTATCAAGCCTTGGGAAAAGGGGTTCTTTATGTATCTAACTCAGAGCTGTAAAATCTAGTCTAAGAGCAAGTCCCCAAACAATCCAAGAATTTAGTCATACTGAAATCCAGTGGCACTTAGAGGGCTCTTATAAATGTTATCCATAATTTCTATAACTATGTGCAAGTCATCAACTAAAACGTACAATGCAGGCTTAAGTTACTCTGCAGTGTATGACATAGAAAGTCTTGGTAGGCCCAATAGCACATGCAGAGTAACACCCATAAAACACAGTCTTCAAGCACTGTTTTCTAGGGAGACAATGGACAAAGAGCAGTTGAATAACAACTCTTACAAAGCACCAAACCTTGCACCAGTTTAATTTACCATTACTCCATTTGAGCGAACAGAAAATGTTTGCTGCAGTTGAAAGTCTAGCCCATCAAATGTGTCTATTTGCAACATGTTATGAAAGAATGACAACAGCATGATCCTTTAAAAAAAAAAAGCAAACACAGAATTATGAAGTTGCAAACACTATGCTAAGATAAACAAGGTCACTGTCTACTTACTTGAGATGCAGTTATACGAATTTGACCTTTCTGTAATAAGTGGTAATTTCAGTGAAAACAACCTTTCAGTTCAGAAGGAAAGGGAAGTAAGTCATGTATCCTGCAGCTGCAGTTCATGATGAGACTCCCAGCCCTAATTTAAAGGTCACCAACAATCCTTTGAAAGCGAGATTGCTTTTTACTTTTTCCACATTTTACAGAATGTCATCAGGGCTGACTAGTCCACAACAGCAATACCACACAGTTGCGTGGCCAAGAAAGAACTTCAGCCTTCCCTTCAGTACTTATCACCTTACTAGGCATGCCAAAATTACCAGCAAGAACATAAGAATAATCAGTACGAATGTTGGTACAAATAATTATTTTGCTAATCTTTATTACAATAGTTATATCAGTATTTTCACTCTGGTAACAAGTAGAGGAACTGAAGGCCTTATTATATGCTAGGTGGTTTACATAAAGGTTGGGACTGGACAGTCACTTCCCCTTCCCCTAAAGAGGGTCATAAAAATATGATACAGATGGAAGTTTCTCTGGTTTTGTTTGAGTTGGGTTTTTTAAACCATTCCTAAATTGATTCTAGAAACATACTGATCTCTATCAAAATTGCCTATTCTTAGGGGCCATGGCACCAGGAATAGTAGCTGCAGCCAATTAATGTTCTTCCTTTCTAAGATTAAAAAAATATGTGGACATGAACACCAATCACAGCTCTTAAATCTACTGTGTTCAAGTTAGTTCATCATTTGCCCTTCAAGAAGGCAAGCAGCTTACCAGCAGCTTGGATAAGTACAGGTCTTCCACCTCTTCTTTATTATTTGACTTCTGCGTTGAAGGAATGTGATGCATTCTCAGCCATATGATAAGAGAGAAATAACCATAAATCAAGAAGCACTTAGAGGAGTTGAGAGGCAAGGTGGAAAGACAAGCCATGACTGAAAACATGATGTCATATTTGGGAAATACTGTTAAATGCAATACCCCAGGCATACCTGTCAGCTACTAGTTTGTAGATGTTACCAGTTAACTAAAACTTCCGAGGACGATGCTAACTCCCATGTCATTCATGACATAGCTTAAGTCTGTAACTTTCCTGTTGTTTCTCCAAACTCTTTAAAACAAAAGAGCCAAATGGCATTAAACCCACTTAATGCTAACCTAAAACCTGAGCAAACCATTTCCACAGCAGTTCAACTGTTTTTCAAACAGGAAGCGTTCACTCCTTCACCTTTGCCTACTCGGCAGTTTGTGATGTGGGCTGTATGCCAAGGATATGCGTCATGGAGGTTAGTGCCAAAGACAGGATTAATGATGTTCAGTGACAAATTCCTAAAAAGTTAGCCTCCTACATGGAGACTCCCCAGCGTAACAGTAGGATCTTCACATTTGTAGTTTTAGATTTGATTTGTATGTCTGGAAATACCTGCCGCAAGATCCTTAATAGAGCTGAAGAACACCCATGGGGAACTCTTAATCCATGGGATGCCAGAGCCTGGAAGCATGCAAAGAGCTGTTCGTGCTTTTAATGTAACCCGAAGAATTTCTTCAAACACTTACTTACCCCAGTAAAGCTCTCTCCAGGGAAGAGATTCAAGCTAGTACTAAAGACAGATAACAAAAACTTTGTGACCACACAGCACAGCTAAGCCGAGGACTTTTGAGACAAGAAAGGCGACTACTCTTTCTCTTCACTGAGCTTGACAAGCTAATTAGTGGGGAAAGCTCCATCACGTCCCTGAGGAAGCAGCCCCTGGCACAGAACAAGCCACGGGCAGTCTGGTGCAAGGGAAGGAAAGGTTTACCATTATCGATGCACTGGTACATCAGTTTGTCTAGCTGTTCAGCTCCTGAGGGCTATCTCCTTCTTCGAAGGAAACACAAAATAAGATCTGCTGGTTGCTACCCGAAGCAGGAAACCATTTATTTTTTTCCCCATACCGACTGTTGGATTATGCAAACTGCTGCCCTCTGCCAAAAATAATTCTTGAGAACGGAAGGATTGCACGGGGCTCCTTCAACACCCTGAGCGGCATTACGCTTCGGTGTGGTAGCAAAGTCTAGCAAACCTGCTTTCCACACCTTTATCCACGCTTTCACTGCCAACAGTGCTGTGGCTATATATGTGACTTGTATAGCGCACAACCCATTGTAGTCTGCTCACTTTATACAGATGAACACATCAAAGTATCAGTGTTACAACAAACAACAATGACAGCAGGCTGGAGATGACTTCGAAACATATTCAAAACATGTCTTTTTCACAGAGCGCTCCACATGATTAAGACCAACATTGCTGACTTTATCAAACAATCCCTGTTCTTCCCCCCCCATACTGGTAGCTGCTGTCCCTACTCCCCAGAAGTAGGAAAGGGCAAGCAACTTGCCACAGAGTAGAGGATAGCTAATGATGTTTGGTGATGGTGGCAATTTCAGCTTCTTCCCAGAAAGAAAGCAATTAATTTGCCTCTGTATATCCCAAAAAATTTTCATGCAAAATTGTTTCTGTAGCTAGACCCTCACTAGGCAATTTCTGAACCCTCTATCAATCCAGGTACTTGTTTCAGGAAAGACCTTTAAGGGGAAAGCAGTATTACAAATGTAGCCACCAAGAGCGAGATGACATCTGGAGAGATTCTTCGTATCTTTAAAGCTCTGTACAGAACATGAATTTTTACTTGCTCAGGTACAGCTCAGTTTCAACTCTTCCTTTTTTATTCCCTTTTTTCCTGCTTTAGAACCTGCAGCCATCATTCAAGAGCATCACCCCACAGCGCACATGCATGGTCCCAGGTCTGAAGAACTTAGAGAGGCTACAAGGGCTTCTGAGGAGAAACTGGTGGCCAAGGTATGAACAGAGGTCACATTTGCCAGTTCACTCCCTGGGCATGCAGAAGGTCATGCCTCCTACCACCTGGATTTTGCACACACAGCGCTGTCACTTACATGAGACTTGCACACGCTTAAGGGTACAGAATTAGAGCATTTCTCATGGCTCCCAGTTAGTTGGATTGCACTTGACTGTAAAGCATTCAGAAAGACTGAGAGGTACTTGAAAATTTTTATTTCAGAAAACACGCAGAAATAGCGTTGCAGAGAACATTATGATAAAAATTAAGTGATTACATCAAAATTAATAGCTTTGAAAGGTACTTAAGTTCTAAGCAACTCGAATGCTACGTAAACTTTTTTTTTAGTAAGGCATTATTTCTCTTTGTTTCTTCCTGCATTTTCTTTTAGAAGGAAAATTTAGAAAGTTTTAAGCATTACGCCTTTGAGATAAATTGTATTTAAAGGTTACAGTGCAAAACTACATATCTTAGTCCCGTACAAGATGGCTTATTAATTGCCCTAGATACGCGCATACTCATAAATTTGTTCACATAATTTGATGAGGGGAATTGATTTACTACCACAGTGAAATACTACATTAAATGCACATAATTCTTTCTTTATACTGCTCCTCCCCTCTTAAAACCATTCTGTTTGAATGCATGCCATACTGAATTATTATTCTATAATCAAGTGATTTATTTAACTGCTACAGCACATACAGTTAACATTCATCTATATTCTTATTCTAATTTCACCTTTATGTTTTCTGTTGTCATACCAACAAGGAAAAATTATGGATTTCATTTAAACCAAAGTACAGTTATGGAGCAGCAAGATAAGATAAGGGACTTCTTTATTCTTTTGCGACACATCTTTCTCAACGATGCAAATACAAAAAAAAAAAGGCAAAATACAATCTTTCTGAAAGAATAAGTAGTACAGAATCATCAGGTTGAAAACTTTGTAATATCTTAAGCAAATATTGCTTGGGGGGGGGGGGGGAACATACAAAAAAAAAATCCCCAATTTTATTACTGCCAAATCATTTAATAAAGGAAAGGCTGCAGACCAAGATGCTATGTGTGACAAGAACTGGAAGGACTTGTTCCACAATCCATCATGCCTGACCCAACATTCACTTTGGATAAAAATGATTATTCCTGACTCAACCTTCTATTTCATTCACAGAGCAGTACAATTTTCTATCAGCCTTAGCTTATGTGCATTTTAGATGACTTGACTTCCAACAGTTCTTGGGAGATATTAACCAGCAAGATGAAACCTGATTAATGCTACAGTCTCAGAGTGCACTGAGTTCATTCCACATTCAGTGCAACAGCCTTTGCGTGCTCAACTTTTACGGCCTGGAAGACCACCACAGTGTTTGCCAAGACGAAACTGTACATTTCTCTCTACACCTACACTGATTTTGCGCTCACGCTGCCTGGAAATATGGCTGATGCACAGCACATGTGCCTGAAGACATCTTGAATCAGTACAACACACAACAAAATTGACAATAAGCCACTGAAAAGAACCACTCCCTTTTCTGGTAAATATTGAGGAAGATTGAGGATGCAGTTACAGCACACAGCAATTCTTCGTAAGTTTCTAGCCTTACCATAAGACTAAAAAAAGACATTATCTTCCTTCAGCCTCCCAAGTGAAATTCTCCATTGGAAATTCTAGGCAACAGTTAAACAGTCCTTTTCTATGATCTAATTATCTTAAGCAGGGATAAGAAAGAAGTTGTGTCTCAAAGAAAAACACGGTGGCGTCTGGGGAATACATCTTCACAAAAGAGAAGAAACCCAAAGATACCAGCATTGCAAACCTTTCCCAACAGTGTGCAGTATGAACCTCTGTAGTGACTGGCCACGCCTCTGAGCACAAAAGGTCAGTATTGCTTTCTATATATAAACATGCAATGTAAAGGCTAAGAAAACATGTATCCCTGCAGTAAACTTCAGATACCCCTCAAAACCCAGCCATGCAAAGCTATCAGTAACTTCCTGAGCAGCAGCATGAGCACATCAATCACAACCACCTATGTGACTGCTCTATGCACACCAAACCAGCGAGCTTCTGACAAGCTGCAGCCCATAGCGGCAAGATGCTGTTGTCACTGTCAGCTGTAACAGGAGACTCAAGCTTGACCTCTGTCTGGCTTCAGCTGTGTATTCCACAGTACACAGGGGTCACAAACATAAAGAATCACGACATGCCCACCTGAACCGCCAGGAAAGCACTTGCTGTGTGAAAACAGTAACTCAGGCTACTGCAGTCAAATACATCTGGCAGTGAAAACATCAGCAGCACAGCCTAATAAAAATGCAAAAGCTACCGTGCCACACTACCCATAAACTAAATCACGCTGTATAGGCAAGGGCCAAAGGAACTGCACAACCACCACTTCGGTGGAAGGCAGCCCAGCAAATCTACATGGATACTCTCTCAGCTTTATTTACTCATTTCCTGCAAGCGCTAGAATGTGCAGTTCTGTCTCTGGCAAACTGCTGAAAAGCAGCAGCATGTTAAGTGAAACTACAAACCAAATTTTGCAGCAGAAGTTTGCCAATCACACTATAGTACTAATACATCAATTTGAAACACTGGCTTCAATCCCTTCAAACTCTCCATTATATATGTAGTCCATAAAAGACCTGAATGGTGTGCAAATACATTTTCCTTATCTATATAGGGCTTGCCAGAGGTCACTGATGTCAAATGAAGTTTTTTCATACAAGGCAGATGGGGAGCACAGAAGAAATTTGATGTGCACTTCAAAGGGAAGAAATTCCTTCAGTCTGTGAGGCAGTTCTATGTCTCACTTAGCAATGAGTTTCTTTTGAAGAAATACTGTTACACAGAGATTTAAGTGGAATGCTGTTACACAGCATCCTCTATTAACAAAAGTAGAATAATATATTCAGGACAGATTCCCTGCAAAAACATTATTAGAATTTTAGCCAGTGGATGGCTGGTCCATTTAGTCTTTTCAAGTGGCTCACCGACTGCTGTCAGGCCAAAATACTTCATAGATGTGACTTTATTTAACTGAAGTACATCCTGAGACTAATTTTCACTGAAATACATTGCTATTAATCAGGAAGCAATTTGCATGGTGAGATCTGAATTGTTCGCATTGTTCTATACTTGTTTTGTTTACATCTGAGGATGTGACAAAATGTTAAGTTATATAACTTTTTTACTCATATGGAAGTTGAGACTTTGTGAGTGTTTGTGTATTGGCAAAGAGATCTATGGTTCATATTACCCAATCAATGCTGCAAGTGCAGCATATGATGAGAGATGAAATGCAGAGCCCTGTGATAACCAAGAACAATAGCTCAACCACTGGTTAACTCATTTCATGTGTTTCTGCGTCAGTTTCCTTATCTGTACAAGAAAGGAAACAAAGTTCATCTATCTCTGCAAAGCACTTGGGAGATATTTTGATAAACTGTGTTATTCAAATACAGCATTTTCCAAGGTCAGTCTTCTCTGCACAGCTAAGGCATACTTAAATAACCTGATCTTCAACTTCTTCTTTGGATTTACAAATATGATTATCAGACATTTCATTCCAGCATCCCTTTACTTATGGAAGATTTAGCCAGCTCATTAGCACACAGCAGGAGACAGTTTCACCAGGCAGGAGCCCCAGGCTCAGCAATGGCCCTCAGAAGTCCTGCTTCCAAACTTAGTGAGGGCCAGGTGTGACTCACAGATAATGAGCTCGGCCTTGCAAAAAGCAGGCAGCATGCCAGCCAAACTCTACCGCACAATGCCACAGCAGACTCAGTGCGAAGACTGCAGCGTCTCATCATTTCAAATTCTCAGCCCATAAAGTACTTTAATGTACTTTACAAGCTATAAAGCATAAATGAATTGAGCTATAAATGGACAAAACCTAGTCTCCCAGCTAAGCAATTAGTAGAGAGCATTAATGTATTTATTATTTTTTTAAAAGACAGTAACAGCAATCCAGTGCATGGAGGGGAATCATACCTGTGGTCAGTCAGATGTTTATGAATAGCACTGAAGTACAAGTAGCATATCTTAAAATAACTGCGGACTGGTCTGAGAATGGTTCAAAAGTAGGAAATAGAAAAATATGTATGTTTTGACTCCCCATCTTCAAATGGCAGACTACTGTGCAGAGAACAAGGGGGCTGGCAGGGGAGCTGCATTCATCATCTATATGTGGTAGTCATCTCATAGTGAACAAAAAAAAAAAAATCTTTACACCTGGTCTCTCCACCATTCTCTGAGCACTTAAGAGCAGACGCTGGTATGTAATATCAGTTCGCTCACGTCTATCTATCCTGCCTAAATACACTATAGAGCATTCATATTCTACTGGTTTACTACTAAAAACCAATAAACTGCAAGTGGTATAATAAATCAAAATATCTTTCTGCATTACCAACACTTTTTAAAATTTGGTTGTTTGTAATGAGTCTTCCAGCCATGAACGCATGCAAACAAAACCCTAACAGGATATGTACGTTTTATCTTATCTGCCTAGCCGAGACCACATGGGGAAAAAAACACCACCTTTAGCATCTAGTCTTTGAACTTGACTAGCCTTAGAACGTTGTCACTCTACTCCACTTAATGGGATATTGATTTTTTATACTTCACTCTCTGCAAATCAATATTCTAATAGATGCACAATAGACTGGCAGAAGGATAGAGAGTACATGCCCACTAACCTGATGGAGATGATTATCCAGAAATGAAGGTCAAATCAAAGGAAAATTTAAACCTGACATGAGAAGAGCAGGAGCACAAAGAGAAAAGTCTGTAAGCAAGGGAATATTAAAAAAAAATAAATAAATAAAAAGATCCAAGATAAACTAGAGAAGGAAGAAGACACAACCTAAAGAGAGCATGGATAAAGTAGCTAACAAACTCTCAACCTGGGAATGATAAAGTCACTTTGGACTGTCTGCACTCAATGCCACCATTTAAGAAGCACTTTAGATCTCCCGCAGGAAACATCTCCAGTGTATCACACAGGCGATGTACTTCCTTTTAAAGTAAAATAGCAAGTTTAAACATCTGAGAACTATCTGAATAGCCTATTCAGAACAAAGTCAGGCAGAAACCACGTGCAATGTAAAATAAAATACTTAAAAGGAATACCTTATTCTTCAAGAGATTGGTTCCGTAGGAAACCAGGAAGCTGAAGGCAGCCTTCAAACAGGCTCTTTTAGCAAAAGGCCTTCTGATCACATCTTTCTGGTGCAGGCAGCGAACAACTTTTTATGCTATGTAATTTAAAGTGGCCATCTTCCATGGCCTATTAACTTGCTGGTGTAACTTAAGGCAAGCTTGAGACAGAAAATACTCCAATGGTCCAGACAAACAAAAGACCAGCGCAAAAGTATTCCTGGGCCAGAGTATCCCCATGCACCAGTGCACTGGGAACTGAGTGGCAATCCCACTGAAAGCCACCTCAGGTGTTACAATTGAAGCCAAGTTGCAAAAACATGCAAAGTGCACTCTCTTCGCAAATAAAGCAAACCTCATGCCAGGCTACAGAAGGAGGAACACAGATCCAGGGGAGTTATTAATGTTCTCTACTTGGCATGACGAGGTAGCGATGCAAGCTGTGGCCAGCTGTGGGCCCTCTAGCTCAAAAGATAGGTAGAAAAATTGATGATCCAGCAAAGGGCTACCAAGATGGTCAGGAGACTAAGTATATGACCAATAAGAAAAGTTTGAGGAACATATACTTGTTTATTCCAGCAAGGAGGACACTATGGGGTAATCTAACGGAACTCTGTGAAGAGTAATTACGAAGGTAACAGAGTCAAACTCCTCTCAGTAGTGATAAATAAGGCATAAAGGAAAAAAACCCACAGTTCGGGAAGTTCAGATTTGATATTTTGAAAAAAACTCTCACTGGGAGGCTGGTACAGCCCTGAAACCTGTACCCAGAGAGGCCGTGAAACCTCAGGCCTTGCGAATTTTCCAAAAGTCAGCTCAAGAAAGCCACAGCTGACCTGACTGAATATTGGCAACTCTCCTAGTTGAAGAAAGGGTTGCACCAGATCACCAGATGATGACACTACCAATACATGAAATCACTGTATTATGTATTAATTACTTGAGAGTGCTCAACTTCCACCACACTGACATTAAAAAGAAATCTCTTAGAAAAAGCTTCCTTGATTCCAGCGTCTTCTGTCTACCAGAAAAGACAAGAAGCTTTGTATCTAATTTCTTCTAGACTAGGATTGTGCCTAGTTTTCTGAGCACAGCTCCCTTACTTGCAGTCTGATGAGTCACAGATTCACATGCACCCCTGAGCTCCACCACCTTGTTACAATATACAGCGTCAGCCATGAAAATTCAGTGATGAAGTCAGATGAAGACAGCTCTCAAATGAACTCACTGTTCCAGACACAGTTAACCTTCCAAACTCCAATTATCAGATAGACATTAAGAAATCTGAGAAACTGCAGAGAACACTCATAAAAATGATTAATGAGCAGAAAGCATTATTTATACAGGGAGAAAAATCAACAGCTAAATGCATGCAATGTATCAAAGAAAAATGATTCATACGGTCTCATCCTAGAGACAGCATAGCATGCTGCAAAACAAATTCACAGCTGCACCAGGTGCCTTAGTTCAGCATCACAAAGTTCACATACAGTTCACTCTTTCAGCTTCGTTTTAAGCTTTCTTTCAACAACAATTTTACATAACAAATTAACATGAGCTTTCATCAATTTTTCACCCAACCTGGACATCTCAACAGTTCAACCCATTCATAGTTCAATACAATAGAAGCCCTGGGTGGGAGGAGGAGGAGGAGAACACTGGATTTTCCATGACCTTTTGCAGATTTCCAAAACCCCGTCTCCTGTGCATGTAAGCAATCTGTTTCTTTTACTACAAAGTAATGACTCATTACTTCTGTCATTTAAAAATGGAAAAGAATTCCATCTGGCACCAAGGATTAGCAGCCAAATTATGTGTGTCTTGATCTAAAGGTCAATTTGGCAATAACAGAAAGCCCTAAACTACAAAACCAAAGTGTATTTTAGTATCTGCAATCACTCAACATTTCAGCATCTCTCTCATAAAACTGATCTACCACCTTCCCCACAATGAGAAGCGCTCACAGGATGAGAGCATCAATCCCAAGATGCAGCGCTCAGAGGCATCCACAGGAAGCAGCTGTACTGCTGCTGCTGGGGTGGACAAACCCAGAGTGATGGGCTGTGTGTATTTAAAGCCTTCCACCATTTTTATTCCATTCAGTTATGTATGAAGCGTTGGTGCTACAGGTACATTTCTTTTACATTCACAGCAGCATACACTGATCCAAGGTTTAAACTTATCAAAGTCTTCCCCAAAATTACACTAACCAGATACTGGGAGGCACTGACCTCCAGAAGTTCTTCTTCCATACCTTCCCTTCTCTTACAGGCTGAATGCAATCCTAAACAAGCCCAGTCATTATCTTCCTATCAATTCTGCTATCCCCATTAACTGTCCAACCCACAAACATGGACTTCACCATCCAATCTCACCTGTACTTCTCCTGGTGTTGCTCAGCTCCTCTTCACAGGCGGGAGGAAGGAGACACAATAGGTTGTCATGGTTTAACCCCAGCCAGCAACAAAGCACCACACAGCCGCTCACTCACTCCCCCCCACCCAGTGGGATGGGGGAGAAAATCGGGAAAAGTAAAACTCATGGGTTGAGATAAGAACGGTTTAATAGAACAGAAAAGAAGAAACTAGTAATGATAACACTAATAAAATGACAACAGTAGTAATAAAGGATTGGAATGTACAAATGATGCGCAATGCAATTGCTCATCACCCACCGAGCAACAACCAGCTAGTCCCCGAGCGGCGATTCCCTGTCCCCACTTCCTAGTTCCTACCCTAGATGGGACGTCCCATGGTATGGAATACCCTGTTGGCCAGTTTGGTTCAGGTGCCCTGGCTGTGTCCTGTGCCAACTTCTTGTGCCCCTCCAGCTTTCTCGCTGGCTGGGCATGAGAAGCTGAAAAATCCTTGACTTTAGTCTAAACACTACTTAGCAACAACTGAAAACATCAGTGTTATCAACATTCTTTGCATACTGAGCTCAAAACATAGCACTGTACCAGCTACTAGGAAGACAGTTAACTCTATCCCAGCTAAAACCAGGACATAGGTGAACACTCTTTCCATTTCCTGGATGTTGCAGGAAGAGGGATCAGAAAAGTCATGTCAGTAACCACCACAGGGAAAGAGAGATACAAATAATATCTTGTGGGAAGAGCACAGAGCATGCTCCAGGGATTTCTGTCTCCTAAGTCTGAGGAGCTCATTTCTGGATGTGATAATTGATTTCAAAAGGAAAACACATGGTTCACGCAAAGGGAAAAATGGAGGTGAAAAGATGTTAAGAGCTTCCTCACCTTAGGCCCCAAAACAACTGACGCAAGGGGCAAATGCAAAAGCCAGCACAACCACCAGCAACTGAAGAACACAAGTCTGATTCCTTTTTCCTAGCCACAGCTCAGTTTACAGTTCACAGTGAAAAGATGAGGCAAGACCAACTGTGACTGGTCTACATTCATCACGCTGCACAGAAGCGACGTTGTCATGATTGCTTTAGAAAAACATCCTATCTCTAGGTACTGGTGGTAAGGCCTCCCAGATCAAGCAAGAGCTTGGTTCCATAGGTCCCCTATCTCCCTTCATCCAGAAAACTAATCTGACTGAATTATCTCTGGACAAAGTAGCCAAGAGGAAGATTAGGGCCCTTGCTCTGGATCCCTATAGGTACAAAACCTGCCAAATCTTTTCCCATCCCCAGACAGGAGGCAGATGCTGTCTCCACTGCCCAGCTACACATGGCAGAATTTCTAGGCCTAGTAAGATCTGAA